>NC_053499.1:3307724-3495224 GCF_905171775.1 Rana temporaria
TCAGTTAAGATCACTGAGGTGAGAGACCCTGACACCCCTAGCTGACCCCCCTCTCCCCCCTCCTCCCCATACACCCCATGTAACCTGTCCCAGTGATCAGGCTGCATT
The DNA here is from genome assembly GCF_905171775.1 of Rana temporaria. Taxonomy (NCBI): domain Eukaryota; kingdom Metazoa; phylum Chordata; class Amphibia; order Anura; family Ranidae; genus Rana; species Rana temporaria. The sequence goes on from NC_053499.1 coordinate 3,307,833, forward strand.
GATGGGCACTGTAGTTGGCTGAACTGGTTGGCACTGGTGAGGTTGCATTGAAAAAACAGATGGGCCATGGATGGTGAGCTGATTCGGAGGTTCAATGGGCCACTTGACTTGCCCCCCAGGCCTAAGGCTGCCAGCCCTCCCCTCAGTCTGGCCGCAGCTTTATTCTAGGCCCCCATATGTCTCTCCGCGGATATGGAGGACACTCTCATGTAAGAGGTTCCATATTTCCCCTCTTGGCATTAGCGGAGGAGGGGCAGTTCTCGCTCATCCTCTAAACGTGCTCTTTTTCGGGGTCACGTGACTCTCAGTCCTTAACTCCCATAAATGATTACGATGTAAAGAATTTGCTAATTGTCATCTCGTTTTGTATAACTCCTCGGCGTTGCGCGCCGCGGGAAGCCCGAGGTTCTCACAAGGCCAGGTAACGTTTAATTTCGCTTCATATATCCTGCGCACATTCTCCCTCGCTGACATTTTTATTACTACGTCTCGCTAATTTAAATCAGCAATCAACAGAAATGATAGCTCCACGTGAAACAACTTCTTAATTAAAACCACCAGCAGCTCAATCATCGCCGGCAGAGATAAAAGAAGGCAAAGTGCGCGGTTCCTGGGGCGCGGCTACCCGGCAAAACCTCGGCGGAAAAAAAATAATTCCAGGGAAAAAAAGCTCGCTAGTTTGTGGTGTCGGTGGTCAGAATCTTTACAAGTCTCTGTGATAAGTTCTTATGTTACAATTTACAGAATGATACAATGTGTCAGAAGAAGCTCCGCCTTCTTTCATTAAATTGCCTCCTGGAGCTCCTGCCGGGGACTTTGTCCAGGCCAAGATGATGTCATCAATCTGCTGCAGGCAGGAGGAAGCTTTTTTTCCAGTCTCCTCCCTCACTGTAATATTATACAGTGCATCCAAGTATTCACAGCGCTTCACTTTTTCCACATTTTTGTTGTTACAGCCTTATTCCAAAATGGATTCAATTCATTATGTTCCTCAAATTTCCACAAACAATTCCCCATAATGACAAAGTCAAAGAAGTTTGTTTGAAATCTTTGCAAATTTATAAAAAATTACAATAAAAAAAATCCCATGTACATAAGTATCACAGGCTCCTCCCATGTACATAAGTATCACAGGCTCCTCCCAGGTACATAAGTATCACAGGCTCCTCCCAGGTACATAAGTATCACAGGCTCCTCCCATGTACAGAAGTATCACAGACTCCTCGCATGTACATAAGGAACACAGACTCCTCCCAGGTACATAAGACTCCTCCCATGTACATAAGTATCACAGACTCCTCCCATGTACATAAGGAACACAGACTCCTCCCATGTACATAAGACTCCTCCCATGTACATAAGTATCACAGACTCCTCCCATGTACATAAGTATCACAGGCTCCTCCCAGGTACATAAGTATCACAGGCTCCTCCCATGTACAGAAGTATCACAGACTCCTTGCATGTACATAAGGAACACAGACTCCTCCCATGTACATAACACTCCTCCCATGTACATAAGTATCACAGACTCCTCCCATGTACATAAGACTCCTCCCATGTACATAAGTATCACAGGCTCCTCCCATGTACATAAGTATCATAGGCTCCTCCCATTCCATGTACATAAGTATCACAGACTCCGCTCGTTCATAAGTGTCACAGGCTCCTCCCACGTACATAAGTATCACAGGCTCCTCCCACATACATAAGTATCACAGGCTCCTCCCACATACATAAGTATCACAGGCTCCTCCCATGTACATAAGTATCACAGGCTCCTCCCGTGTACATAAGGCTCCTCCCATGTACATAAGTATCACAGACTCCTCCCATGTACATAAATATCACAGGCTCCTCCCATGTACATAAGTATCACAGGCTCCTCCCACGTACATAAGTATCACAGGCTCCTCCCACGTACATAAGTATCACAGGCTCCTCCCATGTACATAAGACTCCTCCCACGTACATAAGTATCACAGGCTCCTCCCATGTACATACGACTCCTCCCATGTACATAAGGGAGGGGATCTATACTGTGGGAGGGGTCTGTACTGAGGGCGGCGGGGTCTGTATTGAGGGTGGGTCTGTACTTAGTGGGGGGGGGTCTGAATTGAGGGAGAGGGGTCTGTACTTAGTGGAGGGGGGTCTGTACTGAACTGAGGGGGGACTATAGTTGGTGGAGGGGGGTCTGTACTGAGGGGGGACTATAGTTGGTGGAGGGGGGTCTGTACTGAGGGGGGACTATAGTTGGTGGAGGGGGGTCTGTATTGAGGGAGGGGGGTCTGTACTTAGTGGAGGGGGGTCTGTACTGATGGGGGACTATAGTTGGTGGAGGGGGGTCTGTACTGAGGGGGGACTATAGTTGGTGGAGGGGGGTCTGTACTGAGGGGGGACTATAGTTAGTGGAGGGGGGTCTGTACTGATGGGGGACTATAGTTGGTGGAGGGGGGGTGACACCAAAGCTGGAGAGTGTAAAATCAGGCTCACTTCTGCATAGGAGCCAATCGGTTTCCAGGTTTTATTGCCAAAGCTTAATTGAACAAGCTGAAGTTAGAAGCTGATTGGTTACTCTGCACAACTGCCCCAGATTCTGAGTGATGGACTCATTTAAAAGCTTGTCATTGTCAATCTACGAGTGTCACCTCTTTATTTTATCCATGGAATCTGTTTATTCCGATAAGATGGCGGGATTATGCGTTTTTTATTTTTTTGTATCATTTGTTGAATAAAAAACATTTCCGTTACTCGGAGTGCAGAGACCGCGAGTCACTTAGGAGGCCATTTGTGTTTTGGACGCACCTAGAAATTACATCTCGCTAAAAGGGATTCAATTATGGATATTCCGGAGGAAGCACGGCAGAGCCCCGTCTTCAATCACGCTAATAAAAAATCGTGTTTATATATTTCTTCTCCCTCTCTGATAAAAGCCGGAATAATGGTAGGCTGTACCCGAGCGGCAGAAATGCAGATTTTTAATGTAACGGGCGCGCGGCTGAAATTCCATTTGTTTGCGAAGATGAAAGTCGACCTTGATCAAACGGAGAAATTTGTAAAAGGGTCACTTTGGGCCCGGAAACCAACCATGTTACATTGTATCCATTCTTCTGGGGAAACTCCTGTTGCGCTCAAATTCGTGATTTCACCCCCTCCCCCGGGTATGAGGACAAAATGGCGCCACCTTTTTTTACCACAAGGTAATACACTATATTGCAGTGGTGGCTGGTGACCAAAAATTGGGGGGGGGGGCACAAACAAACTGAAAAATAATAAAAACCCTATCAAATGCAGCTACTTGTGCCCGTCATTTTCAGCCACTTGTGCCCCATCATATGCAGCCACTTGTGCCCCATCACATGCAGCCACTTGTGCCCCATCACATGCAGCCACTTGTGCCCATCATATTCAGCCACTTGTGCCCGTCATATTCAGCCACTTGTGCCCATCATATGCAGCCACTTGCACCCATCATATGCAGCCACTTGTGCCCCATCACATGCAGCCACTTGTGCCCCATCACATGCAGCCACTTGTGCCCATCATATTCAGCCACTTGTGCCCGTCATATTCAGCCACTTTTGCCGTCATATGCAGCCACTTGTGCCCCATCATATGCAGCCACTTGCGCCCATCATATGCAGCCAATTGCACCCATCATATGCAGCCACTTGTGCCCCATCATATGCAGCCACTTGCACCCATCATATGCAGCCACTTGTGCCCCATCATATGCAGCCACTTGTGCCCCATCATATGCAGCCACTTGTGCCCCATCATATGCAGCCACTTGTGCCCCATCATATGCAGCCACTTGCACCCATCATATGCAGCCACTTGTGCCCCATCATATGTAGCCACTTGTGCCCCATAATATGCAGCCACTTGTGCCCATCATATTCAGCCACTTGTGCCCCATCATATGCAGCCACTTGTGCCCCATCATATTCAGCCACTTTTGTCCCATCATATTCAGCCACTTGTGCCCATCAAATGCAGCCACTTGTGCCCCATCATATGTAGCCACTTGTGCCCCATCATATGCAGCCACTTTTGCCCTATCATATGCAGTCACTTGTGCCCATCATATGCAGCCACTTGTGCCCATCATATGCCCCCACTGTGACCCCCGCCCACCCGCTGTCTGCTCGGCACTTACCCCATCTTAGTGGCGGGTCAGGCAGCGGGTGACAGCGTCCAGCTATGGGGCGGCTCCTGTGTCCTCCATGCTTCCCTCTTCTCTGTTCTTCCGTTCTGCTAGGCGTCCAATCGGAGCGCCTGACCGCCTGTGCTTTCAGGCAATCAGGTAACGGGTATTAGAGCCGCGCTACCTGATTGGCGGAGAGGCGATAGAAAAAAAATTCAGAAAACCCGAAAATTTAAAAATCTGAAATGATAATTACTTAACTATTACTAAGAAAAAAAATCTGCAAATTCAAGTAACTAACTAATAATAACTAACTGTTAAATTCTAGGTATTGGAATTTCCTTTAAAATGTGGCCGTTAGTGAACAAAACAAATACAAATGTATCCAAAGTTACGAATTATCCGAAATAACGAATGGCGTATCTAAACGAATGGAACATAACGAATTAATAATAATAAATGATAATAATAATATAAACTTTATTATTATTATTATTAATTAGTTCCGTTCCATTTATTTATATACAGCATTTGTTATTTCAGATAATTCGTAACTTTGGATACATTTGTATTTGTTTTGTTCACTAACGGCCACATTTGAAAGGAAATTCCAATACCTAGAATTTAACAGTTAGTTATTATTAGTTAGTTACCGTATTTATCGGGGTATAGCACGCACCCCTAAAGTTGCCCGAATTCTTGTGGAAAAAAGATGTTTTATACTTACAGTTTTGGTGTCTTGCGCGGCGTCCATTGGCGGCCTCGTCGTGTCCGGCGTCCGTCTGCGGCTTCGGGTGTCCTCTTCGTCGGGTCCGGCCTTCTTCTGCGGCGTCCTCGCGTCCTCCCCGCTCGTTTCCCGCGCCGAGTTTGAATACTGCGCTGACATATACCGAGCGCAGTACACTCGTGTATCGTCGGGCAGGCTCGGCAACTCTCGCGCTGTCGTCCTGTACGCTCAGGACGTCAGCGCGAGAGGCGCCGAGACTGCCCGAAGATACACGAGTGTACTGCGCTCGGTATATGCCGGCGCAGTATTCAAGCTCATGGCGGGAAAGCGGGTATCGGCGTATACCGTGCACCCACGATTTTGCCCTGATTTTCAGGGCAAAATAGTGCGCGGTATACGCCGATAAATACGGTACTTGAATTTTCTTTCTTATTTTTTAATTTACGAATTGCGATCGTAACGAACGACCCAAAAAAGGAAAAAAAAAAACAAAAACAAATGAAACTAAAACTAACACATTTTTCGGCAGTGCACATATCTATTATCTGTCTGTCTGTCTATCTATCGATCGTGGCACTCCAGTCTGCCCCTGGGTGGGGAAAACTAGTTGCAGCCCTGGACACAAGACAGGGACCCCGACTTGGGGACATTCCCTCCAACTCACCACACACACACACAGGTTAGGCAAATTAGGCGGCCGCGAGGCCCCTGGGAGTGCGAGGTCTTTCTTTGTTCCAGAAACATGCTTGTAATCCAAAGCACTTGTATATCAAAGCAAATTTCCCCATAAGAAAAGATGGAAACTCAAATGATTCGTTCCACAAACCATTTATTCATAAATCCTTCCGTTTATAGCCAATATAAAAAGATTATAGTAATGTGATTGGTTGTGTAACCATAAAATGTCCGTCCACAAATGGAAGCCTCCACACAGGAATTAAAAGAAAAATCCGGCAGGAGCTCCAGAGTATAAAAGAGAAGAGAGGCGCCTCTAAGTGTAGCAATAAGTTGCTAAATGTTGTTCCTTCATTAACTACTTGCCGACCAGCCGCCGTCATTCTACGGCAGCAGGTCGGCTCTCCTGGGCGAGAGCCCGTCATACTACGTCGGCTCTCTTTGCGGCCACTAGGGGCGCGATCGCCGTCGGGCACCCGCGATTGCTTGTTACAGAGCGGGGATCGGGAGCTGTGTGTGTAAACACACAGCTCCCGGTCCTGTCAGGGGGGGAAATGCTGATCCTCTGTTCATACAATGTATGAACAGAAGATCAGTGTTTCCCCTAGTGAGGCCACCCCCCCCCACAGTAAGAACACACCCAGGGACATACTTAACTCCTTCCCCGCCCCCTAGTGTTAACCCCTTCACTGCCAGTGGCATTTTTATAGTAATCAATGCATTTTTATAGCACTGATCGCTATAAAAGTGTCTGGTCCCAAAAATGTGTCAAAAGTGTCCGAAGTGTCCGCCATAATGTCGCTGATCACCGCCATTACTAGTAAAAAAAATATATTATTAAAAATGCCATAAAAATACCCCCTATTTTGTAAACGCTATAAATTGTGCGTAAACCAATCAATAAACGCTTATTGCGATTTTTTTTTACGAAAAATATGTAGAAGAATACGTATCGGCCTAAACTGAGGAAACATTTTTTTTTTATATATTTTTGGGGGATATTTATTATAGCAAAAAGTTAAAAATGTTCATTTTTTTTCAAAATTGTCGCTCTATTTTTGTTTATAGCGCAAAAAATAAAAACCGCACAGGTGATCAAATACCACCAAAAGAAATCTCTATTTGTGAGAAAAAAAGGATGCCAATTTTGTTTGGAAGCCACGTCGCACGACCGCGCAATTGTCAGTTAAAGCGACGCAGTCCCGAATCGCAAAAAGTGCTCTGGTCTTTGGGCAGCAATATGGTCCGGGGGTTAAGTGGTTAAATGTAACCATATTGCTACACTTAGAGGCTCCTCTCTTCTTTTTTATACTGCGTTGTGACATGACGCTACTCTTATATCAAGACATCGCTTGTATATCAAGGCAAAATTTATTAAAACATTTTGCTTGTCTTCCAAAACGCTCTCAAGCCAAGTTACTCTCAAACCAAGGTTTTACTGTGTATATATATATATTCACACACACATCTATAAATGCCTCTTAGGTTTTGTATCTGGTAACGAGTTCAGCATTTTCTGTGCTGATCTTCCCGTCCTCTGCGCCAAGACACGGACAATTCACCTCGCTCCCAGTATTTTTATATTATCTTTTCCATCGGAATTTTCTGCCGCAGATGCACTTTGGCGCGCTGAATAGCCTCTTGGAGTCGCACTTTCTGGGAATTAATTCTCACATGGCTCCGGAGAGGAGACAGACTCCGGTACATCCGAGTGTCTCGGCTTCTTTCAGAAAATGAATACTTTCGGTAATTCTGCCCAGAAAACTCCCCGGTGGAATCTTCTCTCCCTCTCTTGTTCTTGATAAATAACATAAATATTCAATTTCCTGATTGAAGTTCGGAGATGGTCGGGTCTCGGGGGAAGGCGCTTTTCTCGCTGTCAATTTCAGCGGGGGAGACAAAATGATTATTTAGAGAGAGAGCGAGCGGACGGAACATTTCAGATACGTCGCTGCGCGAGAAAACTCATCACGGGGAGACCGTTCCCAACTTGTCTTCCGGTAATAGTTTTCAAACAGTAGAAAGACGTCTCACTCTTCTTGCTGAGAGATGAAAGCGCCGGTTATGTATTGTGATACCGGACAGACGCCCACAGAGGAACTTTTTGTTTTGCTGAACCAGCAAACTTCACACATTTGAGGGATTTTGGATTAATATTTTATGTCCTACACCAGGGGTCTCCAAACTGCGGCCCGGGGGCCAGATGTGGCCCTTTGGTTGCCTTTACCTGGCCCTTGGGGCACTTTTCCCTCCAACTGATACGAGACACTATTCTGCCATCTGACATCAAAAATGGAGCTGGCCACAATCCAGGCACTCCTAAAGTCTGAAGGACAATAAACCGGCTCTTTGTTTAACCCCTTCAATACCGGGCTTTAATACCCACCTCCATACTGGGCCTATTCTGGCACTTCTCTCCTACATGTACAAATCATCATTATTTTGCTAGAAAATTACTCAGAACCCCCAAACATTATATATGTTTTTTTTAGCAGACATCCTAGGGAATAAAATGGCGGTCATTGCAACTTTTTATCTTGCACGGTATTTGCGGAATCATTTTTCAAATGCCTTTTTTTTTGGGAAAAAAGATGGTTTCATTAATTAAAAAATAACAAAACAGTAAAGTTAGCCCATTTTTTTTGTAAAATATGAAAGATGATGTCACGCCGAGTAAATAGATACCTAACATGTCACGCTTTAAAATTGCGCACACTCATGGAACGGCGCCAAACTTTGTTACCTAAAAATCTCCATAGGCGACGCTTTGAAAAAATGTACAGGTTACCAGTTTAGAGTTACAGAGGAGGTGTAGTGCTGGAATTGTTGCACACGCTGTAACGCACGCGGCGATACCTAACATATGTGGTTTGAACGATGTTTACATACGTGGGTGGGACTTACTTCTGAGCGCGAGCTACCGGGGACAGGGGCGTTTTAAATATTTTTTTTTTTTTACTTTATTTAATAATTTTTTACACTTTTTTTTTTATCACTTTTATTCCTATTACAACAGGGGTGTCAAACTCAATTTTATCGTGGGCCGCATGAGCATTATAATTGCCCTCAAAAGGGCCGGTTGTATCTGTAAGATTAGATGTCCAGCGCATTCCCCTCCCCATATCTTAGATGTCAAGAGCCACCCCACCACCAGAAGTTGAGTCCCCCACTCTCCCTTACATCACAATGCACTCCCCTTTCCTTATGCTGCTGCTGGGAAGAAGCTGGATGCATTGCTTGAATGCAGAAATGAAGGGTCTGGAGGAGGGCTGAAGCTCTCCTGCAGCTGCAGGAGAGGTGCGAGGGCCACATGAAATGGCCTGGAGGGCTGGATTCGGCCCGCGGGCCTTGTGTTTGACACCTCTGTATTACAAGGAATGTAAACATCCCTTGTAATAGGAAAGGTGTGTGACAGGTCCTCTTTAAGGGGAGATGCAGAGGGAGGGGTCAATAAGTCCCCACATCTCTCCTCCAGGCTGGAAAGCATGAGATTGTGAAAAAAAATCACCAATCTCATGCATAATAGCCGCAATTGCGTTTCTTTTTTATTTCCGGGTACCCGGGCGTGACGTCATCACATCGCGCCCGGGCCTCCGACAGTCAAAGAGATGACTGGTGACCATCTGGTCACCAGTCATCTCTATTCTTCCTATCCGGCGCTGGGCGATTCTTTCTCTGGGCCCCCGATGGCACGGGAGAGCCCAGAGAAGCGCGGGAGGGGGGGATGTCCTCTCCCGCCGCCTATAAGAACGATCAAGCGGCGGAACGTTCTTATGGCGCGCAGGATCACCGCCAGAACACAATGATATCTGAATGATGCCTCTAGCTTCAGGCATCATTCAGATATCACCACACAAAGTACAGGACGTCATATGACGTCCACTCGGGATGGGAGATCCCCTTTGTGGACGTCATATGACTATGTGCGGTTAACCACTTCGGCCTCAGAGGATTTGGCTGTCCAATGACCAGGCCATTTTTTTTTGCGATTCAGCACTGCGTCGCTTTAACTGACAATTGTGCGGTCGTGCGACGTGTCTCCCAAACAAAATTGACGTCCTTTCCCCCCCCCCCCCACAAATAGACATTTCTTTTGGTGGTATTTGATATTTGATCACCTCTGCGTTTTGTTTTTTTTTTGGCGCTATGAACAAAAAAATCAATATTTTTTTACTTTGATATCAAGCAACATGTAATTGATGTGCGCTGGCGCTTTAAGAGACAGAATCGGTGCGCATGAAATAACCTTTTTATTTGCATTTTGTATTTTTTCTCTGAAGAACCTGACAAACGAAGAACAAGCGCGGCTAATTGCTCGTTTATTGAAAATGAAAGATAATTTTCCTAACTGTCTGGGATTGATCCAACCTCGTTATCTGCTTTTATCTGTCACATAAATAGTTATCAACCTTTAACACCAACGTAAACTTTGACGTCACATCTTCTAGCGCTCGTCTCCCGCGATCCTGTCACCGCTGTCATATAAAATAATAAAATCACTGCTCTATTCAGGATCAAATTCTACAGACGGTATAAAAAAAAATGGGGGGGGGGGGGGTTAAGAATAGCAACATTGTACCCCATCCACCCACTTCTAACCCTTAACCCTTCACCTATAACCTAATCCTAGCCCTTAACATCCACTACCACATATAACCCCTCACCTCTAACATTAATCATTAACACTAATCTCTAATTATAAACTTTTACTTTTAATTCTGGCTTCTAGACCCCCTAAACCTTGTATTTAACCTCTAACCCCCTAAAACAAACCCTTAACCAAACCTTTACTTCTAACCCTAACATTCAATTCTCACTTTTAACCCTTATAGCCCACCATTACCTCAAATCCTATCCCCAACCCTAACCACCACCTCTACGACCATCTGTAACTGGATCCACCAACCCCAACTTTAACCAAGAAGAGCCATATCCCTTAACCAAATCCGCTCTTCTAACCCTAACCCTTCTCTGGTATGCGGTGCGCTCTCTCTCCTCTGCAAACATGACAGAGAAGGCCTCTCCTCCAAAGGTCTGAATCAGGAGGGTTTCCAGATACTCAGCCGGGTTGTTACCTTCCATTTTCTCTGGTATGCCTATGAACCTGAGGTTGCTTCGTCTCAGCCGATTCTCCATGTCATCCTGGTTTGCATGAAGCTGGTGCATTTGCCGCTGTAAGTCCTCTGTGTTATGGCTCAGGGGGTGCAGTATATCTTCCGCTACGCCGATGCGGGTCTCGATGACCCGATCTTTTACTTTAGATAGATCCTGGCGCAAAAATGAGATGAGTGTCCCCTGTAGAGTGGCTATGGCATCCAGGACCTTGGCAGTGTCCATGTGCTGTTGCTCCACAGCAGAGCACGTGTCGGCGCCATCTTTGGCCTGTTGATCCTTCTCTTGATGGCGGTATTTTGGTAGTTTATCTGCCGTCTCTGTTGTCCTCTTAGGCGGGGACATGTTTTCTCGACCTGCTCCCGGGTTCGGTGCACGTTGTGGCGGTGGTTTCTGTAGGCTGATTAGCATCCAGGATAGTGCTCAGGATATGAGTCAAGAGGAGCTCACTATGCGTGCGTCCTACTCCATCGCTGCCCAGGCCACGCCCCAACCCTAAGGCCCCTTTCACACAGCGTTTTTCATATAGCGCCTAAATAACGCCTGAAAAAATCCTGCCCTGCAGTCTTCAGTGTGAAAGCCCGATGGCTTTCACACTGAAGCGGTGCTCTAGAAGGACCGCTCCAAAAGTACCTGCTGCCACCGGACCAGACGTTCCTTGAGGAGTCTGCTATTGGCCAGTATCCGATTGGCCGTCAGCCCCTGGGCCACAGAGTCCAAACAGGGGTAGGGTTGAGCCACCGGCGCCGTAATTGGTGTTTGATCACAGGCAATATAGGTGGCCGTGAGGCCCCTGTGAGGGCGAGGCCTTAGGCGACCACCTAATTTGCCTAATTAGAGAGCTGCCTCTTCAGGATGGAATCCCTGAGTCCTTAGGTGACCACCACACCCTAAATCCTCAGCCGTGGTTTGCTACTGCTGGGAGTTTTCTCTCTTCTTATAATTCATCTCCACCTAAAGAACCATCTGATGTCACAGTTACATTCAGAACCTTCTATTTGATGTCCTCCCCGTCTCTGATGTCTCCTACTGTCTACAATGTATCCAGTCCCTTTATGGACTTCTCGTATCTCTTCTGCAACTTCAGAGAAAACTTTTCTCTCTGTTTCTGGGAAAAGCTTTGTCAGGTTCTTGCTCGGTGTCCCCGTTGGGTAGATTTAAGGCCCCCGCGTACCTTTCTTCATGATTTAACTGACTGGGCAGCAATCATTCTCCCGAGATCACTGACTGGAAAAGGTTCCGCACGCCTTTTCTGAAGACGCAGAATCTGTTCCTCCAAGTGTGCAGAAAAGATTCTCTGTGTTTCCAAATTTACTAATCCTGTCCTGGGGGCTGCCAAATTCTGCTGGAGCCGCGGAGCGTGATTTACTAAAGGAAATAAACTAGAGCCGGGATAAATCGCTACGGGACGCTTTGTGCTGCTGAGCGCACCGATATATATATATGCACAGATTTAAAGCAGAACTCCGGCCTTCCCTTTTAGTCTTTCCCAGTTGTACCGGCTCCTGGAATGAAATTGTTTATGTTGATTTCACAGCACACTGCGAGATTCTCACAAAGTGCATTAGAAGTCTGATAGAGCAAAAAATAAAAACCGCAGAGGTGATCAAATACCACCAAAAGAAAGCTCTACTTGTGGGGGGAAAAGGACGTCAATTTTGTTTGGGAGCCACGTTGCACGACTGCGCAATTGTCTGTTAAAGTGACGCAGTACCGAATCGCAAAAAGTGCTCTGGTCTTTGGGCAGCAAAATGGTCCGGGGGCTTAAGTGGTTAAAGACCTTGTAAACTTATGTAATCCGTTCTGTAAAAAGATTATATAGGCCCAGATTCACAAAGCACTTACGCCGACGTATAACAAGTTACGCCGACGTAAGTGCAAATGTGTGCCGTTGTATCTGTGCGCAAGACCCACGAACAGATATGCGCCTAAAAACAGGCTACACCCTGCCGACGTAACTTGCTTAGGCCGGCGTAGGGTGGGCACACATTTAGGCTAGGCACATTTGCCGCTCCCATTGATTAGCCATTCAACCATGTAAATGAGGGAAATATGGCGATTCGCGAACCTGCGTGCGCACGGCGCAGGCTACGAGAGGTGCGCGTAAGTTGTACGTCCGGTGTAAATTTATGCCCCATAAAGGAGGTGCAACCCAGCAGCAGACATGCACAGGTCTGCACCAGGGAACACAAGCCGGCGTGTTTTACGTTGGTCGTGTGTCTGGCTGGGCGTAGGTTACATTCACGCCGTACACAGTGATCTGGCGTAGTTTAGGCAGTTGTTCCGACATGGTTATGAGCAGGCGCAGGGGGATGCGTCCACGTCGCGGCGCATGCGCAGTTCATGATATGTATCTGTCTGGCGCTCGGCCCATCATTTGCATGGGGTCACGCCTCATTTGCATGGGTCACGCCCACTTCCACCTATGCCAGCGTACGCCTTCGAATCCCACGCCACGCTGGCGCAGCATTGGGAGCACTGGCTTGCTGAATTCAATGCTTGCCGGCGTGGCGTACGGTGTTTGCGCTACGGCGGCGTAATGTGCGCCCACACTCTGGGCCATAATGTGCAGTGTATACAGTGTGTCTCCTTGTGTAACTTTATTGTGGAAAATACCTTAGTTACAGCACTGCTGGGCGCTCACGTGACCTGCCGGGGCTCTTCTTCCCTTCTCTGAATAGGCCATAGGCTCTAAAGGGCTTCAAAATAGGGTGGGCTCGGAGTGCAGAGGATTGTGCCACGAGCCCACCCAGATGTTGAAACAGCAAATGAAAAATTTGCTGTTGAAACATTGATCCTCAATCCGGACAATCAGAAGCTGGTATGAGATCCATTTTCCCATTGGCCGAAAATAAAAGACTCCTGATTGGCCACTATGGAGGAGGGAGGAAGCAGAAGCCGCCACCGCCGTGATGACCCGTGGAGAGCAGGGGAATCAGAATGGGAGGCTGCTGCCGAGCAGGGAAAGCCGCCGGTGAGGCGATGGCTAAAGTGCTACCCACCAACAGACCGACCTGGGGGTTGTCGGGGGCATACTGTTTGCCCCCCCAAAAAATATACCATCAGCCACCACTAAACCCTACCTACCAGTTGGGAAGGTATCCAGAGAGATGCGACCCTACGCTTTGCCTTCCTGTCAGGAACCTTTTCCTATCGCTAACACTTTCCCTATCAGACAGGGTACCTTCCCCTGCACTAACCACTGGCATAAAGCGTGCCAAATCAGGGGCCAAGTTATTATATAGAGTAGACTCTGCCACAACCAAGATGGCCACCAGAGTCACATGGGCAGCCATCATCCAATCAAATCGCTTCCCTTGTGGCTCAGGAAACCATAGAGGAGCCAGTTTCCTTATGGCTTCCTCTCCCTCTGCATTGCTGTTGAGCGCCACCTGCAGTGGAGACAGCAGACTGCACCTGCCTACAAGGGCTTTGAGGATATGTAACTTTTTTTAGTATTGATTATGGGGATAAATTATATTTTTGGGTGTGTTAAATGTGTGCTGAAATACCACATACGGGCTATGTATTGGTGAAAAAACAGATGTTGAAAATTCTCTGTCATTCGGTGCAAATACATCACATACCAGGGCCAATGTAAACAGGAGCCAAACAACCTAACATGTCTTTGGAGTCTGCAAGGAAATCTACGCAAGTGAATATGCAAACTCTATGCCAAGCATGTCCAAAGTCCGGTCCGAGGAGGCATGACGAGTGCCGTGCACACAGGAGTATTTCCTGTTTACACGGCAGCCTCTGTAATAGGAAGTCCCGTCTCTGGTGCTGTCATTGGACGACTGTTCTGTACATCAAAGGAGGCCGACTTTCTCTTAAAGAGGCTGCTGTGTAGGATATCTTTGGCGCTTGTCCTGCCCCCTCCTTGTCCCCTCCAAGCCTGCACTGATGGCAATGGTAAGTGCATTCCTGGCAATGGTTGGTGCTGCATTCCTGGCAATGGTCGGTGCTGCATTCCTGGCAAAAGTCGGTGCTGCATTCCTGGCAAAGGTGAGTGCATTCCTGGCAATGGTGGGGCTGAATTCTTGGCAATGGTGGGTGCTGCATTCTTGGCAATGGTGGGTGCTGCATTATTGGCAATGATGGGTGCTGCATTCCTGGCAACGATGGGTGCTGCATTCCTGGCAATGGTGGGTGCTGCATTCCTGGCAATGGTGGGTGCATTCCTGGCAATGATGGGTGCTACCTTCCTGGCAATGGTGAGTGCTGCATTCCTGGCAACAGTGAGTGCTGCATTCCTGGCAATGTTGGGGCTGAATTCCTGGCAATGGTGGGTGCTGCATTCCTGGCAATGGTGGGTGCTGCATTCCTGGCAATGGTGAGTGCTGCATTCCTGGCGATGGTGGGTGCTGCCTTCCTGGCGATGATGGGTGCTGCCTTCCTGGCAATGGTGGGTGCTGCCTTCCTGGCAATGGTGGGTGCATTCCTGGCAATTGGGGGTGCTGCCTTCCTGGCAATGGTGAGTGCATTCCTGGCAATGGTGGGGCTGCATTCCTGGCAATTGGGGTCTGCAGATGGGCACTGACCCTTATTGTGCTTCACAGTTCTTCATTTAAAATTTTAAGGTTTTTTTTCCTGAAACTTCCCTCTTAAAGTGAAGGTGCGTGTTATACGCCAATAAATACGGTATATCCAAATAATACGCCTGAGCTCATCTCTTTACTCAAAATGGACACCCCTGCTCTATGCAGATTTTGTTCCTGACTGGCATCCCAAGTGCCAGCCGAGGTGCTGACCGTTAAGCCATTGTGGTGCCCAAAAAGTTCACATTTAGCATTAATTCTTCCACGTCAATTTTCAACAGCCGATAAGCGACGCAACGCGTAACGTCACCACATCTATTGTTAGATCTGCGCTCTGTCTGTTTGGTAGAACAATTCAAAGCCTCCAGGTTTTTTCTCCGGCCGCAGCCAACGCAGGAACAAGGCATGAGGTCAGACATTAATCTTCTCACAAGTTTAGTACAAAAGTTGACACGGCACAAAAAACAAAAATCCTCTTTCATCCTCGAAGTCATTACCCTTGATAAACGCAATACTCTTTTGTCACGGAGCCGAGGGAGGAAACTTTGATGAATGGCCCCCCACTGCGCGCTAAAATGAAACGGCGTAATGAGAATTGGATTTTTAGTTCATCCTAAAAAAACAAAACCTCTCTCATATCAGCGACTACCCGACAGTTTAAATTCATTAGCATGTATAAATAGGGAAGCTTAATGAGGAACATATAATCTCCCTCGTCTGAGCGATGCCTTCCTATTCCTTTTCTGCACCCAAATTGAGTTTCGGTTTTTGACTTTTTTTTTTTTTTTTTAAAACAAACATGGCTCACATGATATTAGGAAAGTTCAGATCTGTTGATGATCTCTTGAGGCGCTAATGATGAAAAAGTTTTAATAAGTTGGGTTCAGAATATAGAAGACTTTGTTCAAGTAGTAAACCTGTTGATGAAATTGCTCCCCTGGCCAGTGGTATAGGTTCTAATGAATGCTGCCAGACTCGTCCACCTTACCAACCGCTCAGCGTCCTCCACCCCTCTCTGACAATCCTTCCTCCGGCTTCCTTTTACCTCTGCTTGGAGCTCCATCACCAACCACCCAGTGTCCTCCACCCCTCTATGCCAATCCCTCCACTGGCTTCCATTCACCTCTGCTTGGAGCTCCATCACCAACCACCCAGTGTCTTCCACCCCTCTATGCCAATCCCTCCACTGGCTTCCATTCACCTCTGCTTGGAGCTCCATCACCAACCACCCAGTGTCTTCCACTCTTCTGTGCCAATCCCTTCACCGGCTTCCCTGTAACTCTGCTTGGAGCTCCATCACCAACCATTCAGTGTCTTCCACCCTTCTTTGCCAATCCCTCCACTGGCTTCCCTTCAAATCTGCTTGGAACTCCATCACCAACCATTCAGTGTCTTCCACCCTTCTTTGCCAATCCCTCCACTGGCTTCCCTTCACCTCTGCTTGGAGCTCCATCACCAACCACCCAGTGTCTTCCACCCTTCTGTGCCAATTCCTCCAATGGCTTCCCTTCACCTCTGCTTGGAGCTCCATCACCAACCACTCAGTGTCCTCCACCCCTCTATGCCAATCCCTTCACCGGCTTCCCTGTAACTCTGCTTGGAGCTCCATCACCAACCATTCAGTGTCTTCCACCCTTCTTTGCCAATCCCTCCACTGGCTTCCCTTCACCTCTGCTTGGAGCTCCATCACCAACCACCCAGTGTCTTCCACTCTTCTGTGCCAATCCCTTCACCGGCTTCCCTGTAACTCTGCTTGGAGCTCCATCACCAACCATTCAGTGTCTTCCACCCTCTATGCCAATCCCTCCACTGGCTTCCCTTCACCTCTGCTTGGAGCTCCATCACCAACCACCCAGTGTCTTCCACCCTTCTGTGCCAATTCCTCCAATGGCTTCCCTTCACCTCTGCTTGGAGCTCCATCACCAACCACTCAGTGTCCTCCACCCCTCTATGCCAATCCCTCCACTGGCTTCCCTTCACCTCTGCTTGGAGCTCCATCACCAACCACTCAGTGTCTTCCACCCCTATATTCCAATCCTTCCACTGGCTTCCCTTCACCTTTATTTGGAGCTCCATCACCAACCACTCAGTGTCCACCACCCTTCTTTGCCAATCCCTCCACTGGTTTGCCTTCACCTCTGCTTGGGGCTCCATAACCATTTAGTGTCTTCAACCCTTCTTTGCCAATCCCTCCACTGGCTTCCCCTCACCTATGCTTTGAGCTCCATCCATCATCAGCCACTCAGTGTCCACCACCCCTATTTGACAATCCTTCCACCAGCTTCCCTTCACCTCTGATTGGAGTTCCATCACCAACCACTCAGTGTCTTCCACCTTTCTTTGCCAATCCCTCCACCGGCTTCCCTTCATCTCCCTGGCTCCCATCTCCCCCCCCCCCCCCGCAGCGCTGCCAACTTCCCTCCTCTCCTATCGGCTGTTGCTGTTGGGATGTTTTAGGAGTGGGGAAGGGGCAAGTAAATATGTAATTTACCAGCCCCTTCCCTTTCTGAATGAACATGGTGAGTGATCGGTAGTGTGTGTTTGGGCTTTGGGGTGCACACCCTAATAATTCAATAGGCTGCGCACACCTATGCTTGTAGTGTTGGGACAAAGTCATTCAAAGCCAGCAAATTACAATTAAAATTGGAAATTTTAAGCAATTTTTGGCAAATAATAAATGGAACTTATTTCAAAAGTTTCATATTTTTTTTTCCCTAAATGATCATATTTTGAAAGATTTAAACCAAACAAACGCCATCCTTCTTGAGAATGAAGTTCGGCTTTCCAGTATAAAATGTATAAAAAAATGTATTTTTCGTGGCCGCGGTTGGTGACACCAAAATAAATGACAAGAACTTCATCAAAGCTACAGAGGTGATCGATTTTGAGTTTCTGGGGGAAAATGTTTTCTGACTTTGATCGCCCTTCACGGTCCGCCTCTCCTGGCAGAGATCAGAAAGTCTCCATACACGTGTTCTATGATTAATGCGGCAACGAGGGGGGAGGAGAAAGGTCAACGTTCTCAACATCTAAACCAATCTTCACGGCACCCTGAGCAAGTCACCGCTCACAATGAACCTGTCACTTAAATAATAATTTTATTTCTTGGAACCCAACCATGTACGTGATGAAGGATTTCGGCATCTTTTATTTATGTTGTAGATATGTCTCTGTGTTCAAGGATCATTTTTTTTCTTTGGGTTGTCCTGTAAGGAGGATGTTCCCGATCTTTACTACGGGAGGGGGGGGGCTACTATATGGAGTAATACTGGTTCCGATCATATGGGCCTTGTAATTATAAATGGTTCTAAGGCTTCTTTCCAGGAAGTACTATCTTATTCTTTAGACCAGGGGTCTCCAAAATGCAGCCCGGGGGCCAGATGTGGCCCTTTGCTAGCCTTTATCAGGCCCTTGGGGCAAAATTCCTCCCACTGATATAAGTTTGGAGACCCCTGCTTTAGACCAAGGGGCCTCCCAACTTTCTAAACAAAGGGCCACTTTGCTGTGCTTCAGATTTTAGAGGGGCCGGACTGTGGCCACTGGGAGTAGAAAAGGTGCCGACATCATTAGGAGAAAAATAACGTCCCATTGTTTGCCTCAGTGGAAGTAATTGTGCCCATTTGTGTCACTGGGAGGAATTGTGTCCCATTGTTGGAACCACTTGGATGAATTGTTCCCTATCATTGGTGTCATTGGACCCCATTATTGGTGTCATTGGAAGAAATTGCTCCTCATCGTTGGTGTCATTGGGGGAATTGTGCCCTATCGTTGGTGTCATTGGACTTAATTATTGGTGTCATTGGAATAAATTGCTCCCCATCATTGTCATTGGGGGAATTGTGCCCCACCGTTGGTGTCATTGGACCCCATTATTTGTGACATTGGGAGGAATTGTGCCCCATCATTGTTGACGTTTTTATATGCTTGCATCTTCATTGTCTGACTAGATAGCAATAAAAACCTGACAGGAGTTCCAATCCCTCCCCATTCTATCCTTATTTTATCCAAAATGTAAACATCCCTTGTAATAGGAATAGTGTGTGACAGGTCCTCTTTATGGAGAGATGCGGGGTCAACAAGACCTCACATCTCTCCTCCAGGCTGGAAAGGCTTAGATAAAAAAAAACAAAAAAAAACTCTCAGCCTTTCCAGCTGCGTCTTCGACTTTGTTTACTTCTGGCGGCCTGGACGTGACGTCATAACGTTGCGCCTGGGCCTCCGAGGGTCAGAGCGATGACTGGGGACCATCTGGTCACCAGAAACCTCTATGGTAAACTTCCACTGGCCCCTGAATTGTTCCCCCTGCTCGCCGATCGCACGGGTGAGTCAGGAGAAGCATCGGAAGGCGGTTGAACTGCCAATATGATTGTTCTTACGGTGAACAGAATCGGCGGCGAAAAAAAAAAAATGATATCTGGATGATGCTTGTAGCTACAGCCATTATCCAGATATCCACGCACAAATGACATGACGTCATATGACGTACGGCCGTGAGGAAGTGGTTAATAATGAATCAGTGCCAGCTATTGTATCTGACCTTGGCATTGGGGCGAGTGTCGCAGTATCTAGCATTTTCAGAAAAACTCAGCGATGGAAGCCCCCATACTTCTCTCATGATGGACTCACTTTAAGAATGCAGCAACACTGGCCAGATATAGTAATTGACCTTGGCATTGGGGCGAGTGTCAAAGCTTCTAGAATTTCCAGAAAACCCAACAATGGAAGCCCCCATACTTCTCTCATGACGAAGTCACCTTAAGAATGAAGCAACACTGGCCAGCTGTAGGACCTGACCTTGGCATTGGGGCGAGTGTCACAGCATGTAGAATTTTTAGTTTAGAAGGAACTCAGCAGTGGCAGCAGCCATACTTCTTCTCTCATGATGGAGTCACTTTAAGAACGAAGCAACACTTGCCAGCTGTAGTATCTGACCTCAGCATTAGGTGAGCATCACAGGATCTTGTGTTTTCAGAAGGTACCCAGCAATAGAAGCCCCCATACTTCTCTCATGACGGACTCACTTTAAGAATGCAGCAACACTGGCCAGATATAGTAATTGACCTTGGCATTGGGGCGGGTGTCAAAGCTTCTAGAATTTCCAGAAAAACCCAACAATGGAAGCCCCCATACTTCTCTCTTGATGGAGTCACTTTAAGAATGAAGCAACACTGGCCAGCTGTAAGTTCTGACCTTGGAATTGGGGCGAGTGTCACAGAATATAGCATTTTTAGAAGGAACTCAGCAATGGTATCACCCATCCTTCTTTCATGAAGGAGTCACTTTAAGAATAAAGCAGCACTGGCCAGCTATACTTGTAGTATCTGACCTTGGCAATGGGGTGAGCATCAAAGCACAGAGTTTTTTCAGAAGGAACTCAGCAATGGCAGCCCCCATACTTCTCTCATGCAACTATAGTATCTGGCTTTGGCATGAGGTTTGGCACCTAGTGTTTAAAAAAAAAAATAGCAATGGAAGCCCCCGTATTTGTCTCACAACGGAGTCACTTTAAAGCGGGGGTTCACCCAAAAATCAACTTTCTGCCATCAGATCCAGCATAATGCTGACATCTGCAGTATGCTGTTTTTTTTTTGTACTTATTGTTTTATCAGCCTTTGTTATCCGGCTCCGAGCGGGGATTCCTTCCGGTATAGGCGTTCCTAAGCCAAGCGGAGTTGATTGACGGGCTGCTAAAGCGCGTCACACCTTCCGAAAATACTCGAAGTGACACTCGAGTGTTTACGGCGCATGCGCAGTCAGCTCTACACGGCAGGCGCAGGCGCCGTAAACACCCGAGTGTGACTTCGGGTATTTTCGGAAGGCGTGACGCGCTTTAGCAGCCCGTCAATCAAATCCGCTTGGCTTAGGAACGCCTATTCCCCACAGAAATTACCGCTCGGAGCCGGATAACAACGGCTGATAAAACGATAAGTACAAAAAAAAAAAACAGCATACTGCAGATGTCAGCAGTATGCTGGATCTAATGGCAGAAAGTTGATTTTTGGGTGAACCTCCGCTTTAAGAATGCAGCAACACTGGCCAGATATAGTAATTGATCTTGGCATTGGGGCGGGTGTCACAGCTTCTAGAATTTCTAGAAAAACCCAGCAATGGAAGCCCCCATACTTCTCTCATGACGGAGTCACTTTAAGAATGAAGAAACACTTGTCAGGTCACCTGGTGGCCAGGAGACAGATGCACACCGTTGGGGTCAGGAGTGCACCGCTAAGGTAGTGGACCCTACGGTAGGGTGACCAGACATCCCCGGTTTCTGGGGACAGTCCCCAAATTGAGGACACTGTCCCCGGACCAAGTCTGTCTCCAGTTTTGTCCCCAGATTGGATTTGAACAAGGGCTGGGGCAATTTCAAAGACAGTCAGTGCAGAATTTAAAAAAAAATATTCTAAATTACACCCCACTCCGCCACTCCTACTAGCTTAGGGGGGGGTGTATTTTTTTCCATTATCTGTGCCCCTTTCTGATAATCATGTGCTGGTTCGGGTGCATGCCCATTCAGCTCCGCTCATATGTTCTTCTGCCTTGGCTCAAGTCCCGGCCAGCCACCTGCCTGCTTATCTCCTTGCCTTCCTTGGCGGAGTGATCTTCCTCTGCTCCCCACCCAGTAGTAGCCGGGGCCCAGAAAGTAAGACTTGGCAGGCTGTGAGGCGACGAGAAGAGAGTCGCTGATTGGCGCCATTACTAGTAAGAAAAAAAATATGTCCCCACATTTCACAGTCCAAGGATCTAGACTGTGGAACGCTCTACCAACCAGCATCCGATTGGAGGTGAACCACTTGGCCTTCAGAAGAAAGATCAAAACCCATCTCTTCTGAGGGCAAAAAAGTTTACTTCGGGAATGGATACTAAGCGCCCAGAGGCGATTCAGTTCGCATGTGTTGCGCTATATAAATTTTTCACTCACTCACTCATTTCATTTAAAAAATCTGGTCACCTTACCCTACGGCTGACTGCTGCGGATGGAAGTCTGGGTGGTTAAAGCGGGGGTTCACCCTATCGACGGGAATTTATTTTTTTTTTTTTAATTTTACCTTAAAATCAGGCATTGTAGCGTGAGCTACAGTATGCCTGTCACGAATTTTTTACCGCCGTACTCACCTTGTAGTCGTCCATCGAAGATTCCGGGGAATGGGCGTGCCTATGGAGACGGAGGATGATTGACGGCCGGCTCTGGCGCGTCACGCTTCTCCGGAAATAGCCGAAATAGGCTCGGTCTTCACGACGCGTGCGCATAGCCTGTGCGCAGGCGCCGTGAAGAGCCGAGACCTACTCCGGCTGTCTTCGGGGAGAGTGACGTGCCAGGGCCGGCCGTCAATCATCCTCCCTCTCCATAGGCACGCCCATTCCCCGCGGGAGCCGGAATCTACGATGGACGACTACAAGGTGAGTACGGGGTTAAAAAAATCGGGACAGGCATACTGTAGCTCGCGCTACAATGCCTGTCTCGATGGTAAAATGTGTCGGGGGGGGGGTGAACTACCGCTTTAAGGAAGGCAGAGGATCAACACGGATCCCACAGGGAGCTAGAGCATAAGATTCACTAGGGTTGCGGAGTGTAAGAGCCAGCAGGTGTTTACCAGAGCCTCTAGTGGTGAGGTTGGCCTTCGCTGCAACTGGCGCCAGGTTGCGGCCCCCAGGGTCTCCCAGCTCACGCTCACAATAGGCTACAGAAGGATAGAGGAGATAAGCCAAAGGTCGGGGCGACTAGCAGACAAGGATATGATGGAGTCACTTTAAGAACAGTTCTATGCAAATGGTCAGACCTTCGTACTGTGACTCTGTACAAACATCATCTGGTAAACAATTCAGTCTGGCGCTCGATATGTCGAGCCGCCCCAATTTAAAACCAACACACCACGTCCGTCTGTGTGAACGCGCAGGAAAAGATGAGATGACTTCACCCCGGCCGCGTCTCACTGCACCAAATTACAAGTCAATTTGGCTTACCTGAGCTTGTAATGCATCCTACGCCGCTCTAATTTCTTTATTTTTTATTTTTTTTAATCCTCCTGGGTCAGGGGGAGCAATCAAATAATTGAACGGAGTTGGAGAGATGTACAAATAACCCGGGCCGCTTTCAAGTTTGCGAATTAGCAGAGAAATAGATTTGTCGCTGGAACGGTTGGAGCTTTAATCGTAATAATGACATTCTGGTTTTTTTTTCTGCCGGCTGAGTCACGGCTGAGGAGGATTCTTCACAATCTCTTTCTGAACAATCTGTTCTGCCTTTCATTTCCCATCAAAGGGGCGGAAAAATAAAATATATCGAACGGCAATTTTTTTTTGTTTCGCATTTGGAAGGTTTTGCATTTAAGAAGTTTACCCGTTAAATTAAAGGTGCACCGCGGTCAAACAGGAAAAATTTGCGTTTAACCACTTTGCGCCCGCGCTATAGACAAAAGACGTCTACAGAGCGGCGCTCAATCGCCCGGGAGGGCACCCCTGGATGTCCTCCTGTTTACTTCCTCCCTGCACGCCGCCGCGGGTGCGCATCGGGGGGGGACATCTGTGCCTGCCGTGTCACGCACGTGCCTGGCGCCCGCGATGTCTGCCTGGTACCTGCGATCGCCTGTTACACAGCCAAGGACGTGGATCTCTGTGTGTAAACACAGAGATCCACGTCCTATCAGGGAGAGGAGACCGATGGTGTGTCCCTTGTATGTAAGCATGAGCTCCAGCGTGTTCGCATAGTACATGTGCAGAGCCCGCCAGGAAGTCTGCACAGCGCTGCGCTAATCACAGCCAGGGAGACATTTCCCGATCTCTGCAGCCGAGCATCGGGACAATGTCTCCCTGGCTGTGATTAGTGCAGCGCCGTGCAGACTTCCTGGCGGGCTCTGCACGTGCATGACTATGTAACGTCTCACGAACAATTTTTGCACTAAATACAATTGTGCTTCTTTCCCAGTTAACTCTCATCCGTTACTTCCTTCCCAAACCTTCTTCCTGAAGAGTCTCTCACTCGAAGTTCAACTATAGTTACTTCCTTCTTTCTAATTAGCCTGTGACTTCCTGTTAAGCTGCTGGGCGGCCTATTTACGCTCCTAGCACTAACCAGGAAGTGTTCCTTTATTTTGGCTGACACAACGCCTCTGTCGATTGGGTATCCAGACACACCTGCTCTGAACTTCAGCTTCCTGACCTGGACCAGGAGACTCCACTGCCTGCTTCACCAGCCCTACCATAGTTGCCAACATTTGAAAAAAAATTCCAGGGACACTTTGCAGCACAGCTATTAATTACCACACTCACTTCCCCGAAGCTCCACCCACTCCGCATAATCTTCGCCTACTTATCAGATTATAGGGTCTACTCAATAAAGAGAGAATTACAGGAAATTGAAACGGGAATGGGTGTTAGGAAGGTGACAGGGAGGATGGAGATGACAGGGGTGGGTGTTAGGAAGGTGACAGGGAGGATGGAGATGACAGGGGTGGGTGGCAGGGAGGTGACAGGGAGGATGGAGATGACAGGGGTGGGTGGTAGGAAGGTGACAGGGAGGATGGAGATGACAGGGGTGGGTGGCAGGGAGGAGACAGGGAGGATGGAGATGACAGGGGTGGGTGTTAGGGAGGTGACAGGGAGGATGGAGGTGACAGGGGAGGGTGGTAGGGAGATGACAGGGAGGATGGAGATGACAGGGGTGGGTGTTAGGAAGGTGACAGGGAGGATGGAGGTGACGGGGGAGGGTGGTAGGGAAGATGACAGGGAGGATGGAGATGACAGGGGTGGGTGTTAGGAAGGTGACAGGGAGGATGGAGGTGACAGGGGAGGGTGGTAGGGAGGTGACAGGGAGGATGGAGATGACAGGGGTGGGTGGCAGGGAGGTGACAGGGAGGATGGAGATGATAGGGGTGGGTGGCAGGGAGGATGGAGATGACAGGGGTGGGTGGCAGGGAGGTGACAGGGAGGATGGAGATGACAGGGGTGGGTGGCAGGGAGGTGACAGGGAGGATGGAGATGACAGGGGTGGGTGGCAGGGAGGTGACAGGGAGGATGGAGATGACAGGGGTGGGTGGCAGGGAGGTGACAGAGAGGATGGAGATGACAGGGGTGGGTGGCAGGGAGGTGACAGGGAGGATGGAGATGACAGGGGTGGGTGGCAGGGAGGTGACAGGGAGGATGGAGATGACAGGGGTGGGTGGCAGGGAGGTGACAGGGAGGATGGAGATGACAGGGGTGGGTGGCAGGGAGGTGACAGGGAGGATGGAGATGACAGGGGTGGGTGGCAGGGAGGTGACAGGGAGGATGGAGATGACAGGGGTGGGTGACAGGGAGGATGGAGATGACAGGGGTGGGTGGCAGGGAGGTGACAGGGAGGATGGAGATGACAGGGGTGGGTGGCAGGGAGGTGACAGGGAGGATGGAGATGACAGGGGAGGGTAGTAGGGAGGAAACAAGGAGGATGGAGATGACAGGGGTGGGTGGTAGGAAGGTGACAGGGAGGATGGAGATGACAGGGGTGGGTGGTAGGGAGGTGACGGGGAGGATGGAGATGACAGGGGTGGGTGGTAGGAAGGTGACAGGGAGGATGGAGATGACAGGGGAGGGTAGTAGGGAGGAGACAAGGAGGATGGAGATGACAGGGGTGGGTGGTAGGAAGGTGACGGGGAGGATGGAGATGACAGGGGTGGGTGGTAGGGAGGTGACGGGGAGGATGGAGATGACAGGGGTGGGTGGTAGGAAGGTGACAGGGAGGATGGAGATGACAGGGGTGGGTGGTAGGGAGGTGACGGGGAGGATGGAGATGACAGGGGTGGGTGGTAGGGAGGTGACATGGAGGATGGAGATGACACGGGTGGGTGGCAGGGAGGTGACAGGAAGGATGGAGATGACAGGGGTGGGTGGTAGGAGGGTGACAAGAAGGATGGAGATGACACGGGTGGGTGGCAGGGAGGTGACAGGAAGGATGGAGATGACAGGGGTGGGTGGTAGGAAGGTGACAGGGAGGATGGAGATGACACGGGTGGGTGGCAGGGAGGTGACAGGAAGGATGGAGATGACAGGGGTGGGTGGTAGGAGGGTGACAAGAAGGATGGAGATGACACGGGTGGGTGGCAGGGAGGTGACAGGGAGGATGGAGATGACAGGGGTGGGTGGTAGGAGGGTGACAGGAAGGATGGAGATGACACGGGTGGGTGGCAGGGAGGTGACAGGAAGGATGGAGATGACAGGGGTGGGTGGCAGGGAGGTGACAGGAAGGATGGAGATGACAGGGGTGGGTGGTAAGAGGGTGACAGGAAGGATGGAGATGACAGGGGTGGGTGGCAGGGAGGTGACAGGAAGGATGGAGATGACAGGGGTGGGTGGTAGGGAGGTGACAGGGAGGATGGAGATGACAGGGGAGGGTGGCAGGGAGGTGACAGGAAGGATGGAGATGACAGGGGTGGGTGGTAGGAGGGTGACAGGAAGGATGGAGATGACAGGGGTGGGTGGCAGGGAGGTGACAGGAAGGATGGAGATGACAGGGGTGGGTGGTAGGAGGGTGACAAGAAGGATGGAGATGACACGGGTGGGTGGCAGGGAGGTGACAGGAAGGATGGAGATGATAGGGGTGGGTGGTAGGAGGGTGACAGGAAGGATGGAGATGACACGGGTGGGTGGCAGGGAGGTGACAGGAAGGATGGAGATGACAGGGGTGGGTGGCAGGAAGGATGGAGATGACAGGGGTGGGTGGTAGGAGGGTGACAGGAAGGATGGAGATGACAGGGGTGGGTGGCAGGGAGGTGACAGGAAGGATGGAGATGACAGGGGTGGGTGGTAGGGAGGTGACAGGGAGGATGGAGATGACAGGGGAGGGTGGCAGGGAGGTGACAGGAAGGATGGAGATGACAGGGGTGGGTGGTAGGAGGGTGACAGGAAGGATGGAGATGACACGGGTGGGTGGCAGGGAGGTGACAGGAAGGATGGAGATGACAGGGGTGGGTGGCAGGAAGGATGGAGATGACAGGGGTGGGTGGTAGGAGGGTGACAGGAAGGATGGAGATGACAGGGGTGGGTGGCAGGGAGGTGACAGGAAGGATGGAGATGACAGGGGTGGGTGGTAGGGAGGTGACAGGGAGGATGGAGATGACACGGGAGGGTGGCAGGGAGGTGACAGGAAGGATGGAGATGACAGGGGTGGGTGGTAGGAGGGTGACAGGAAGGATGGAGATGACAGGGAGGTAACAGGAAGGATGGAGATGATAGGAAGGATGGAGATGACAGGGGTGGGCGGTAGGAAGTGACAGGGAGGTGATAAAATGTATGACAGGCCTTGGAGGTGGGATGGTGGAATGCCAGGAACAGGGGGGTGACGAGGAGCATGATGATGACAGGAGTGTGGTGTGAGGTCAGCAGGGATGTTCAGGGCACCCTCGATCAGGCAGTGACGTCACAGGATGTCGGGCAGCGCCGCGGACTGTCATCACAGTGAGTACCTCTCTGATGATCGATGTTCTGGCAGGTGACAGGTCTGTGACGGCAGTCCGGTCCATGATCCAGGAGGAGAGAAGGTCAAGGAGCTGCTCAGCGGCGGCGACGGCGGCGGCAGTCATCCACGCTCTGCACAGCACATGGTAGGAGATCCGCAGAGCTGGAGAAGGGGAGCCTGGGAGGAGCCGGGGGAGGGGGAGCACATGGATCCACCCACTGACTGGATGCTCGAGGTTGTGACAAGCTCACAGCGCCTCCTCTCCGTCCACAGGACTGCGCAGCGGTAACGACTACCGCACCTGCCTTCCCCACTAGCCGGGACAAGTCCCGGCAGGCTAAATTAGCCGGGACTAGGTCCCAAATAACGGGACTGTCCCGTTAAAAACGGGACAGTTGGCAAGTATGCCCTACCTGTCTGGACCCTTGGAGCCTGACCTTATGCCTGCATGGTTCACTTCAGTATCGCAAGTACCCCGATGTTGTTATGCATTGCTATCCTGTGAACTGCCCTGCCTGCTAATTATGTATACCACCTATTACTTTGAGGACTTTGCCCTTAAGTTTATTTACATGCCACGCATGCTCGGCTACTTCTGCATTTAACTAGTATCAGTTCTACCTGGACTTTATACTTATTTGTTTGAGTTTTCACTGGCGCCTATGAAGGAATAGGCGCCATGTTTCTTGACTGAGACTGTGATGGTAGGATTCCAAACTCTCTGCACACAAGAGAGTGAAACCTGGGTCCGAAACTGAGTAGTCTCCGCAGTTGAGATCCTAACTCTCAAATAATATCCGGCGTAACGTTACAGACTATGGTATTAACTACGGCTTATGCTATTAACCATAGAAACCCCATCCCTTTCCCTAGTAACCACACAAGACTTGAATGGGGTAAATAGATTTGCGCTTTATTTGCGGGGGAGCAGGGCAACGATTTTGCCCTGCGCCCCCGCAAATAATTTGCGCTACCCTCGATTCACGGAGCAGTAGCTCCGTGAATTGCGAGGGCGCGCCGGCAAATTTGCCCGGCGTAAGCGCGCGCAAGTTAAATGATCCCGCCGGGGGCGGGAATCATTTAAATTAGGCGCGCTCCCGCGCCGAGCGTACAGCGCATGCTCCGTCGGGAAACTATCCCGACGTGCATTGCGGCAAATGACGTCGCAAGGACGTCATTTGCTTCAAAGTGAACATGAATGGCGTCCAGCGCCATTCACGAATCACTTACGCAAACGCCGTGAAATTCAAATTTCACGTCGCGGGAGCGGCGGCTATACTTTAGCATTGGCTGCCCCTACTATTAGAAGGGGCAGCCTTGCGATAAAGTTGCCGTACGGAAACTCCGTACCTGGCTTGCGCGGGGCCCGCGCAAGCTTGTGAATCAGTGGTAGTATGTAATTTGCATACTACACGCTAATCACAATGGGAGCGCCCCCTAGCGGCCCACGCAAGAATGCAGCCTAAAATCTGCGAGGCATAAGAGCCTTATGCCGCGCAGATTTTAGGCTGCAGTCGGTGTAACAAGGTTCCTGAATCAGGAGCATTCGCTACGCCGGAGCAAGTAAGCAATTGCGCCGTGTAACCTATGGTTACACGGGCGCAATTGCTTTCTGAATCTGGGCCACAGTATATAACTTTCAATAATTAACCATAATTACCATAACACATTAACCTTTATTTATAAAACTTCCAGTAGTTTTTACCACCCTGGGGCACAAGGTCCAATCGGCATAACCCATCCCTGTACCTGCTAGCCACTTCTAGGCCTCCAGCCGCTAAAACCTCCGACTCAGAGACAACTAGCAGGTACCCATACACCAACTGGGAGCCGTACCTCAGACGGGTCCCTAACCATGCCTTCTAGGTCTTTTTTTTGTTTGTTTTTTTCTTTAGCAAATACATTTTGGGCCAGATTCACAAAGGGAATACGACGGCGTATCTCCTGATACGCCGTCGTATCTCTGTTTCTATCTATGCGACTGGTTCATAGAATCAGTTACGCATAGATATCCCTAAGATCCGGCAGGTGTAATTGTTTTACACTGTCGGATCTTAAGATGCAGTACCGCGGCCGCCGCTGGGGGGAGTTTGCGTCGTAAACCAGCGTCGGGTATGCAAATTAGGAGTTACGGCAATCCACGACGGATTTTCGCGTTCGCTACGTCGCCGCTAGTCTAGTTTCCCGTCGCAAATTTAGTCGTCGTTTTGGGTGCCCTAACTTTAGTCAGCAATCGTATTGCTGTCTAAAGTATGGCCGTCGCTCCCGCGTCGAAATTTAAAATTTAACGTCGTTTGCGCAACACGTCCGGGAATACAGAAGTACGCTACGCGCGTCGCCGTTCGAAAAAATGACGTCACGGCGCGCAAAAGCACGACGGGAATTGCGAAACGGAGCATGCGCAGTAGGTCCGGCGCGGGAGCGTGCCTAATTTAAATGGCACACGCCCATTTGAATTGGCCCACCTTGCGCCGGAGGCCGCCGGCGTAGTTTTCATCGCAAGTGCTTTGTGAATCAGGCACTTGCGATGAAAACTTGCGGCGGTGTAACGTATCTACGATACGTTACGCCGCCGCGATTCTACGTGAATCTGGCCCATTAAACCCCCCCCAGTGGTAAATAAATACCACCCAACAAAAAGTTATATTTGTGTGAAAAGGATGATAAAAATGTCCTCTGTGTACAGCGTCACATGACCGCGCAATTGTCATTCAAAGTGTGAGAGCCTGAAAGCTGAAAATTGTCCTGGGCAGGAAGGGGGTAAAAGTGTCTGGTAGGCAAATGGTTAATAAACACAAAGGCCCAGATTCACAAAGACTTACGACGGCGTATCTCCAGATACGCTGTCGTAAGTCCGAATGGCCGCCGTCGTATCTATGCGCCTGATTCATAGAATGAGTTACGCATAGATTTGGCCAAGATACGAGCGGCGTAAGTCTCCTACGTCGTCGTATCTTGGGGTGCAATAATTACGCTGGCCGCTAGGTGGCGCTTCCTTGATTTCCGCATTGAATATGTAAATGAGCAAGATACGCCGATTCACGAACGTACGTACGCCCGTCGCAATTAGTTACGCCGTTTACCTAAGACATACACCGGCGTAAAGATAAAGCAGGTCTCTAGGTGGCGCAGCCCATGCAAAGTATGGACGTCGGAACAAGCGTATCTTTTTACATTGTTTGCGTAAGTCGTACGTGAATAGGGCTGTGCGTAAGTTACGTTCACGTCACAGGCATTGAGCCGGCGTATCTTTGGGCGTAAATACGACGTGGTACTGAGCATGCGCGCGCATGCGCCGTTCGTTTCGGCCATGCATCTACACGGGGTCAAGCCTCATTTAAATACAACACGCCCCTTACCAGCCTACTTTGAATTACGCGCGCTTACGCCGGCCCATTTACGCTACGCCGCCGTAACTTAGGACGCAAGTGCTTTGTGAATACAGCACTTGCCTCTCTAAGTTGCGGCGGCGTAGCGTAAATACGATACGCTACGCCCGCGCAATGTAGAGCGGCCGTACGTGAATCTAGGCCAAAATATTTACAAATAAAGGAAATAAAGTTACAATGTTTCTTGTTTGTTGTATTTGTATCTCTCTCTCTCGGATCGGGACGGATTCTCCTGGGACGACGTCACCTATCAGAAGGGCAGGAAGTGCTTTAAACGCTACAAAGCGACATCTGAGCCTCTCCCGCGTCCCCGGTAATTACTCTTCGCGGCTTTCCTCTCCTGTCGTTGTTTTGGCGGCTCTGAGGCGGGGGATGGGCTGAGTGCATGGCGGTACATTCATTAGATGCTCTCCACAAGACATTATGGGCTTCCGTAAGAAGTGGGAACATTTATTCAACTCCCCGGAGCCGGGAACCTGCGCTCCGTCCTTCCCGGCGGCGGCGGCTCTTATCGGTGATGTAACGCCGAGCGCTGAATCTTCGCCGAGGTCAGCCTGGAACACCCGCCCCTCCTCCGACACTTTATATAACCGGCTCCGAGTGCTAATGATCAGACAGCTTCCCCCACCCCGGGGGCCGTTCTGTCCGCTTAATATTAAATCTTAAAGGAGAGAAATTTGGGGCCGCCATTGCTGATCGACTTCAGTCTTCCACAGTTGTAGCGGCTCCTCTCCTCTACTGAAATGTCTTACTTTGATTTCACCGCACCCTGCGAGCCTCTCACAATGTGCATTAGAAGCTGCAGCAAGTCAGATGGAGCCCCGCCCTCATTTCATGGCTAGAGGAGGCCCAGCATCATCTAGCTCCTTCCACCCCAGCCTGACTGGCCCTGGCCCATTACTTTCATTCACTGGATTTCAATTCTTCCGATCATGGAGGCCAATTCTTCCGATCATGGAGGCCAATTCTTCCAATCATGGAGGCCAATTCTTCCGAACATGGAGGCCAATTCTTCCGATCATGGAGGCCAATTCTTCCGATCATGGAGGCCAATTCTTCCAATCATGGAAGCCAATTCTTCCCATCATGGAGGCCAATTCTTCCAATCATGGAAGCCAATTCTTCCCATCATGGAGGCCAATTCTTCCCATCATGGAGGCCAATTCTTCCCATCATGGAGGCCAATTCTTCCGATCATGGAGGCCAATTCTTCCCATCATGGAAGCCAATTCTTCCAATCATGGAGGCCAATTCTTCCCATCATGGAAGCCAATTCTTCCAATCATGGAGGCCAATTCTTCCGATCATGGAGGCCAATTCTTATGATCATGGAGGCCAATTCTTCCGATCATGGAGGCCAATTCTTCCAATCATGGAGGCCAATTCTTCCAATCATGGAGGCCAATTCTTCCCATCATGGAGGCCAATTCTTCCGATCATGGAGGCCAATTCTTCCCATCATGGAGGCCAATTCTTCCCATCATGGAGGCCAATTCTTCCCATCATGGAGGCCAATTCTTCCCATCATGGAGGCCAATTCTTCCGCAAGTACAGTGTGACAGAAAGTATTGCCACGACCGCCATTTTTATTCTCTAGGGTGTTAGAAAAAAATATATATAATGTTTGGGGGTTCTATGTAATTTTCTAGGGAAAAAAAAAAACTGTTATTAACTTGTAAACAACAAATCTGAGAAAAGTGGTTAGAAAAAAAAAAAAAATCATAACGAAGGCAGCCACCACATCTAAGAACTAGTTGGCTGTAATATATGACAGTGAGGTAGCGTGTCCACCCTAGAATAGGGGTGACAACCAGGGCTGCCTTAATGAGAGGGCACACCTGGGCACTTCCCCTGCTGCATGGGGGGGCCCCTGCACTTTCCCCAAAGCTCCAGGGCCCCAGATGGCATCCCCCCTTTTTTTTTAATAAAAACAATATATATTTTTTTATATATTTTTATTTTATTTTTTATTAAAGGGCCATTTTTTTTAGGGGTCCGGAAGTCCCCAGGGCCCCCGGATGACAACCCCCTTTTTTTATATTTTCTTATAAATCAAAATGTTTTTTTTTATATATTTTTTTATTTCTATATATATATATATATATATAGATAGATAGAAATAAAAAAATATATTAAAAGCGCGGGGGGGGGGGGGGGCTGCCACGAAATAAGAAGCGGGGGGGGGGGGCCTTTACAAAAGAAAGAAGAAATAAAGAAAAATATATATTAAAAAAAGGGAGTAGCCATCCGGGGGTCTGGGGACCTCTGGGCCCTTTAATAAAAAAAGAAATAAAAAAACATATATAATAATAATAATTATATTATATATATATATATATATATATATATATATATATATATATAATATAATTATTATTATTATATATGTTTTTTTATTTCTTTTTTTATTAAAGGGCCCAGAGGTCCACAGGCCCCTGGATGGCTACTCCCCTTTTTTTATATTTTCTTATAAATAAAAATGTTTTTTTTATATAATTTTTTATTTCTTTTTTTTATATATATATATATATATATATTTATTATTATTATTATTATATATGTTTTTTTATTTCTTTTTTTATTAAAGGGCCCAGAGGTCCACAGGCCCCTGGATGGCTACTCCCCTTTTTTTATATTTTCTTATAAATAAAAATGTTTTTTTTATATAATTTTTTATTTCTTTTTTTTATATATATATATATATATATATATATATATTTATTATTATTATTATTATTATATATGTTTTTTTATTTCTTTTTTAATTAAAGGGCCCAGAGGTCCACAGGCCCCTGGATGGCTACTCCCCTTTTTTTATATTTTCTTATAAATAAAAATGTTTTTTTTATATAATTTTTTATTTCTTTTTTTTTATATATATATATATATTTATTATTATTATTATTATTATATATGTTTTTTTATTTCTTTTTTTATTAAAGGGCCCAGAGGTCCCCAGACCCCCGGATGGCTACTCCCCTTTTTTTTATATATATTTTTCTTTATTTCTTCTTTCTTTTGTAAAGGCCCCCCCCCCCCGCTTCTCATTTCGCAGCAGCCCCCCCCGCTTCTCAATTTCAGGCGGCAGCACCCCCCCCCCCCCCGGTTCTCTGCTCCAGGGGGCCCATGCCTTAAGCTGTGTAAGGGGCCCCATAATTCCTGATGGGGGCCCTGGCTGCAATAGTATATGACAGGTCCATTCTTAGGATTATTTTAATAAAATGAAATAAAAATCCTAATGTACTTTGCACAGGACACAAATGAATAATAAGAGGGACTGAAGGTGTTAAACAGAAGTTGACAATCACAAACCTCCTCCATCCATTTGGGGATCAGAAGGCGACGCCGACCACCGATATCCCGTTCCCATGAATAACCTCCATCTCCCGGCCATACCTCCCACCACCACTAGGTGTCCCTCCGTCACCTCCTTGGGATTCCCTTGATTCCTCTCTACAAGAAGATTCCGCCAGATGGATTCGGCTAATTATTCATCCAGAAATTGAGTTAGGAGCGCGCGATGAAACTGTCAAGGTTCCCAAAGTATTCACAAGCTATACATTTTTTAAAAGCTTTTCCGCAAGCCCAACAATAAAGAGAAGCCTATCAAAGTTTTGGGAAGAACGATGATGGGGGGGGGGGGCGCATAATGAGAATTAGTGGCTTCGTCATTCGGGAAGCCGGGGGATGGGGACACATGAACATCGGGGGACTCTTCCGGAATAACAGATCGGCATCTGCTAAAGGAATTCTCCGACCAGGAAAACGTGCCATGGAGTAGGAGTGCGCCCGATCGTTATCATCTCATCGTTTTTAACACGTTCGCGTCTTTTCAAATGTTGTTTTCAGTCTTTTCAAAACATTCAGATTTCATTAAAAAATCATCCCTGGTGATCCTGCCATGTAGGCTCTTGTTCAGGCACTTCCTGGTAAGGGGGTGACAACGCTTTGTCCTTTTCTCCCTCTTTTGCATTGCGTTGTCACCAGGGCCGGCCTTAGGTGTTCAGGCGCCCTATGCGAGCTAATCCTGTGGTGCCTTCCATCTTCACCCCTCGCCCCCTGGTCACCTAAACTGACTTACCTTTCGGTGGACGGTGCGGCTTTGCATTTAAAAATGGCGCCTCCCGGCGCTTAGACGCCACTGCGCATGCGCCGTCTGCCCGAGAATAGCCAAGTGTTTTATGGATTTCCTGTGCAGCGGCGGCGCATGTGCAGTGTGCCTGTCGGGGCCGGCAGCAGACATTTTTTTCAGGTGCTGCAACTGATGCATTGCTCTTTACCCAGTCCCAGGGCAGGGGGACCT
This sequence comes from Rana temporaria, assembly GCF_905171775.1. Lineage (NCBI taxonomy): Eukaryota > Metazoa > Chordata > Amphibia > Anura > Ranidae > Rana > Rana temporaria. The sequence goes on from NC_053499.1 coordinate 3,343,151, forward strand.
GGCAGCGCGCAGGGGGACCTGGCAGCGCGCAGGGAGACCTGGCAGCGCCTGCTGCTGTGACTCATAGGACTCGGACTCCTGTGATGATCATGTGAGTAACTGACCGCGACTCACATTCTGCGAGCTGTGATGGCTGCACGGCGCCCCTGTTGCCCATGGCGCCCTGTGCGGCCGCACACCTCGCACACCCCAAAGGCCGGCCCTGGTTGTCACCCTGTCACATGGGGTTTCCGGTGGAGACTTCATCAGGTGTATTGGACAGGCATGGTCCACCCCTTCCAGCATCCAGACCAATCATGTGCAGCAGATGTGGGAGCGACGTGCAAGGATGAGAAACATGTTTTTCATGGGATATGGAAAATAATTTATGGTGCAAAACTAAAGGGGGGGACTTGTGAAGAATTCACATATTCATTTGCCCTGTGGAAGGGCCGCAAATCAATGGAAATATAATCTGTGCAGTTCAAATGTAAATATTTGATGTGAAATGGAAAATACTGCATTTGGCCACTAGATGGAGCTGACGATTATAGGAAATACTGAGCTCCATTCTCCTTTTACACTGGTGGTCAGCATAGTACCCCCTTCTTGTGGTCAGTGTTGTTCCCCCTTCATTGGTGGTCAGTGTTGTACCCCCTTCATTGTGGTCAGTGTTGTACCCCCTTCATTGTGGTCAGTATTGTGCCCCCTGTATTGTGGTCAGTGTTGTGCCCCCTTCATTGTGGTCAGTGTTGTACCCCCTTCATTGTGGTCAGTGTTGTACCCCCTTCATTGTGGTCAGTGTTGTACCCCCTTCATTGTGCTCAGTGTTGTACCCCCTTCATTGGTGATCAGTGTTGTACCCCCCTCGTTGTGATCAGTGTTGTACCCCCTTCGTTGTGATCAGTGTTGTACCCCCTTCATTGGGGTCAGTGTTGTACCCCCTTCATTGTGGTCAGTGTTGTACCCCCTTCATTGTGATCAGTGTTGTACCCCCTTCATTGTGATCAGTGTTGTACCCCCTTCGTTGTGATCAGTGTTGTACCCTCTTCATTGTGATTAGTGTTGTACCCCCTTCATTGTGATCAGCATTGTACCCCCCTCATTGTGGTCAGTGTTGTACCCCCTTCATTGGTGTTCAGTGTTGTACCCCCTTCATTGGTGGTCAGTGTTGTACCCCCTTCATTGTGATCAGCGTTGTACCCTCTTCATTGTGATCAGTGTTGTACCCCCTTCATTGGCAGTCAGTGTTGTACCCCCTTCATTGGCGGTCAGTGTTGTGCCCCCTTCATTGGCGGTCAGTGTTGCACCCCCTGTATTGTGGTCAGTGTTGCACCCCCTGTATTGTGGTCAGCATTGTACCCCCCTCATTGTGATCAGTGTTGTACCCCCCTCATTGTGATCAGTGTTGTACCCCCCTCATTGTGATCAGTGTTGTACCCCCTTCATTGTGATCAGTGTTGTACCCCTTTCATTGGTGGTCAGTGTTGTACCCCCTTCATTGGTGGTCAGTGTTGTACCCCCTTCATTGGTGGTCAGTGTTGTAACACCTTTATTGGTGGTCAGTGTTGTACCCCCTTTATTGGTGGTCAGTGTTGTACCCCCTTCATTGGTGATCAGTGTTGTACCCCCTTCATTGTGGTCAGTGTTGTGCCCCCCTTCATTGTGGTCAGTGTTGTACCCCCTTCATTGTGATCAGTGTTGTACCCCCTTCATTGTGGTCAGCGTTGTACCCCCTTCATTGTGATCAGTGTTGTACCCCCTTCATTGTGATCAGTGTTGTACCCTCTTCATTGTGGTCAGTGTTGTACCCCCCTCGTTGTGGTCAGCGTTGTACCCCCTTCATTGTGGTCAGCGTTGTACCCTCTTCATTGTGGTCAGTGTTGTACCCCCTTCATTGTGATCAGTGTTGTACCCCCTTCATTGGCGGTCAGTGTTGTACCCTCTTCATTGTGGTCAGCGTTGTACCCCCTTCATTGGCGGTCAGTGTTGTACCCCCTTCATTGGCGGTCAGTGTTGTACCCCCTTCATTGGCGGTCAGTGTTGTACCCCCTTCATTGTGATCAGTGTTGTACCCTCTTCATTGTGATCAGTGTTGTACCCTCTTCATTGTGGTCAGCGTTGTACCCTCCTCATTGTGGACAGTGTTGTACCCCCTTCATTGTGATCAGTGTTGTACCCCCTTCATTGGTGGTCAGTGTTGTACCCCCTTCATTGGCGGTCAGTGTTGTACCCCCTTCATTGTGATCAGTGTTGTACCCCCCTCATTGTGATCAGTGTTGTACCCCCTTCATTGGTGGTCAGTGTTGTACCCCCTTCATTGGTGGTCAGTGTTGTACCCCCCTCATTGTGATCAGTGTTGTACCCCCTTCATTGGTGGTCAGTGTTGTACCCCCTTCATTGGTGGTCAGTGTTGTACCCCCTTCATTGGTGGTCAGTGTTGTACCCCCTTCATTGGTGGTCAGCGTTCTATCCTCTATATTGGTGGTTACCGTATGTACTGTATCAATTGTATTGATTAATCATTGTAATTTGCTATATCAATAAATTGCTATTGATGACCACAGTTGTGATTGTTCCGATAAGCACAGCTGGCGTCGGAGCTGCATGTGGTCGGAGTTCCACCTCTCTGGGATTACAGGCACTTGTATTTATATTTGTCAGAAATGACAACCAGGAGCGATCCCACGCAGGGAACGCGCTCTGTAATGGAACATCTAAAGTGGCGCGGTGAGCGGTAAGGAAATGTATGGACGGTATTTATAGAAAGTCATCAACCTCTGCAGGATGCGCTGCAGGATGAGCGCGGAATTCATGTGATGATGATGATGGACTCGGTGGTGCGATGAGGGGAGGCCTATAGATGGGTGAGGACGGATCCTTCAATACTGGGAAGCGGAGCGCTGGCTGACGGGGAACGACGGATCTTATGTAGCCTATTTTTACTCTATGAAGAGCGCTAACCTGTATATACTGCATAATATCGATGTGCAAATGTTGCCAATGAAAATAAACAACAAAAGATATCCACAGTGAATGCAAAATTCGATTTTTCCAAAACAAAGGCCCATCGTATCTCTGCCTTGCGCGGTCGTATCTATGCGCCTGATTCTTACGCATAGATTTCCCGTAGATCCGACCGGCGTAACTGTGTTACACCGTCGTATCGTAAATGCATATTTCCGCTGGCCGCTAGGTGGCGCTTCCGTCGAATTCCGCGTCGAGTATGCAAATTAGCTAGATACACGAATTCCCGAACGTACGCTCGGCCGACGCAGTACATTTACACCGTTTACGTTAGGCTTTTCCCGGCGTATAGTTACACCTGCTATATGGTGGCGTAAGTGCGGCGTAACAATGTTAAGTATGGCCGTCTTTCCCGCGTCAAAATTTGAAAAAGTGACGTCGTTTGCGTAAGTCGTCCGTGAATGGGGCTGGACGTCATTTACGTACACGTCGAACCTAATGACGTCCTTGCGGCGTACTTTGCCGCAAAAGCACACTGGGATATTCCACGGACGGCGCATGCGCCGTAAGTGCAAAACGTCAATCACGTCCGGTCACAGCACATTAACATAAAACACGCCCCCCTGTTCAACATTTGAATTAGGCGGGCTTACGCCGGCCGATTTACGCTACGCCGCCACAACTTATGCATTTGATGGGCACAGTGACTGCGTTTGATGGGCACAGAAGCTGCATTTGATGGGCACAGTGGCTACGTTTGATGGGCACAGTGGCTGCGTTTGATGGGCACAGTGGCTCCGTTTGATGGGCACAGTGGCTCCGTTTGATGGGCACAGTGGCTGCGTTTGATGGGCACAGTGGCTGCGTTTGATGGGCACAGTGGCTGCATTTGATGGGCACAGTGGCTGCATTTGATGGGCACAGTGGCTGCATTTGATGGGCACAGTGGCTGCGCTTGATGGGCACAGTGGCTGCGTTTGGGCACAGTGGCTGCATTTGATGGGCACAGAAGCTGCATTTGATGACACAGTGGCTGCGTTTGATGGGCGCAGTGGCTGCGTTTGATGGGCGCAGTGGCTGCGTTTGATGGGCGCAGTGGCTGCATTTGATGGGCGCAGTGGCTGCATTTGATGGGCACAGTGGCTGTGTTTGATGACACAGTGGTTGCGTTTGATGGGCACAGTGGCTGTGTTTGATGACACAGTGGCTGCGTTTGATGGGCGCAGTGGCTGCGTTTGATGGGCGCAGTGGCTGCGTTTGATGGACACAGTGGCTGCGTTTGATGGACACAGTGGCTGCGTTTGATGGACACAGTGGCTGCGTTTGATGGACACAGTGGCTGCGTTTGATGGACACAGTGGCTGCGTTTGATGGGCACAGTGGCTGCGTTTGATGGGCACAGTGGCTGCAATTGATGGGCGCAGTGGCTGCAATTGATGGTTTTTTTTTTCAGTTTGTTTGCGCCCCCCCCCCCCCCCAATAAATTTGGCGTACCAGCCGCCACTGACCTGTACAATGCTGTCTGGTCTTTCACTGAAGCACAGACTACAGATTCTAATTGGAATTTTTGCTTCTTTGTATCATTGTGATTCCAAATTCAGGTTTAGCAAAGTCTGGTAATGTGTACCGAGGTATTCGTTACAGAAGACGAGATTTATTCCCCGGAAGCTTAAGTCAACCCAGTGTCAGCGCACGTTACAAATGACATTTTATGAAATGGATGTGGCCCCGGGTGGAAGCGGTGGCAGTCACCGTCCTCTAGGCTGCATTTGCATGAATTTACTGCGGGTCAGAGGAGCCAGCCGGGCTGCGGTAAGTCATAGAACTAACTGGGCATGCTAAACACTCTCAGCAACTATCCCATAAGAAAACCACAAGTCAAAAAATAATGAAATGCAGGAGAAAGATTTACTGTGCAAGATAATAAAGATGTGCAAAAAAAAAAAGTATTTCACACAGTTCACGCATGGACACCAAAACTTTCCCTGTTAGGCTTCATTTACACCATAATAACCGAATCCCTGGGCTGCGTATAAAAACATGTACCCTATAAATATTTGGGACTGCTGCCGCAAGATCAGCAACTATCCTCCCAACCCAAACGGTGTTGATTCCAAACTGTGAATAACATACCCGTATATATACTCGAGTATAAGCCGAGGCACCTAATTTTACCACAAAAAAATGGGAAAACATATTGACTCGAGTATAAGCCTAGGGTGTCCATCTGCATGCCTCACTTTGTCTCACTGTGTCCATGCCTCACTTTGCCTCACTGTGCCCATGCCTTACTGTGTCCGTGTCTCACTGTGCCCATGCCTTACTGTGTCCGTGTCTCACTGTGCCCATGCCTCACTGTGCCCATGCCTCACTGTGCCCATGCCTCACTCTGCCCATGCCTCACTGTGCCCATGCCTCACTGTGCCCATGCCTCACTCTGCCCATGCCTCACTGTGCCCATGCCTCACTGTGCCCATGCCTCACTGTGCCCATGCCTCACTGTGTCCATGCCTCACTCTGCCCATGCCTAGACTTAAGTTTAACATGGGAGTATATAGAAGGGGTGCCCGGCTTTAAAAAATCTGTGATCCCCAGCCTTAGATCCCCCCAGACAGCAAACTTTGCACACTTGTAGAGGAGAACTGGGGCTACATGTGTTTCGGGTCCAGGGGACCTTACGGCCCGCTGGTACAGGGTCCCCAAAGTTACCGAAGAATTGACCGTTTAACATGGGAGTCTATGGAAGGGGTGCCTGACTTTGAAAAATCGGTGCTCCCCGGACAACAAACGTTGCACACTTGTAGAGGAAGAGGGGGGCTACGTGTGTGCTAGTACCGGGTCCCCAAAATCTGGGAGATAAGGCGCCAAAATTTGACTCGAGTATAAGCCGAGGGGGGCATTTTCAGCACCAAAAAATGTGCTGAAAAACTCGGCTTATACTCGAGTATATACGGTACATATAGGAACAATTTTATATTTGGTCCAACCATAGGTGAGCCGATCATTTCAGGCACCTCATCCCATAAATGTAATGTAAATATGGAAAAGAAGGTTTGGAGTGGGTGTGACGGGAGGGCCTGTGGAACCCAGAATCCCTTGGAAAGGTTGGGAATCCCTTGTTTCAGCTCCCCATGCACCTCTTATGTCTAAGTCACCCTGTGCTATCCTGGGGCACAGGGTGACTGAGAAAATATATCTTGGATTACTTAAAATGGGACAGTAATATTTATCTACAATATCATCCAGGATATATGTAAAGACTATTCTTGGTTTGTTTGATTCTGAACTCAACATGTTAGTTGAGAGAGCTGATCACATTGGCCTCTGTACAAAGACGGGCCGACTCCTGCTGAAGCTTCTGCTATTGTGTGAAGGTGTCCTTAGTTTATTATTATGATAACGTATCACCTGCTGTGTGAAGCTCGGTGACAACAAGTCTGGCCTGTAGTGAAATCCTGATTTATCATAACAATGCCCGCGAGGGCATGGAGTCACATCGGCTGCTTTAAGGATTAGTTAATTCGCTTTCTGGCTACAGGTGTATCGTTAGAGTAATATGAGCAAGAGAGGGGAACCTCCTCTTCTACTGTATATAAGACTTGTATTCTGGTTCTAATAAAGAGTCTGATTCCTGCTTGACCCTCGACACAGAGCCTCGTCTCATTCTTAGGCGAGAATTATTCTGCTGCGTTAAGGGATTAGTTAATTAGCTCATGTTAATTTATGTTTCTGGTTACAGGTGTATTGTTAGAGTAAAATGAGCAGGAGGAAGGAACCTCCTCTTCTACTGTATATAAGACTTGTATTCTGGTTCTAATAAATAGTTCATGTTCAGCAATTAAACGAGTATCGTCTTGTTTGTAAATGTCAGAGGAATATCTGACATCTATATTCAGACTGGGAGGAAGTGATGTATGACGAAAAGCACTCAAGCGGAGTGTGGGACAATTCGTTACAGGGGGGGGGGGGGTTATAGCGGTGCCAACAAAGAATAAAATATTTAAAACATGAAATTTATTTTAGACATGATTACAATTGAATCAAAAATAAAACCATTATGTATCCTTATATATCTCCAATTGTGGTGGTCTCACTGAAGGGGTTCCAATTAGTCAGTAAATACAAGATCATATCTTTCAGGTGACCACTGATGACAAGATGTCCCAACATGTTTCGCCATCTTGGAAGTCTGTCAGGAAAGGCGTTTCAGTAGTCTGCCTAGCAACAGCAGTGTCAGAAGAATGCCCGTGCGCTGAAGAGCCGTTAGGCGCGTGCGCAATAGCGCGCACAGGCGCACTGTGACAGCACTTGGAACCAAAATAGGCTATTTAAAGGGATCAGACACCTTGCTGCCTTGCTGTCCGGTCTACAGCGTTCCTGAGACCCCCTGCTACCTGTGATTCTGATTGCTGACTTTGTTACCTGATCCGGCTCTCCCTTGACTACTCCTGCTTGCTGCCTGTCTCTGACCCCGGCTTGTCCTGACTTCGCTTTAGCTAGCTGGCTTGATGGGAACAGTAGCGCCAAATGAGGGGCACACTGGCAGCAATTGATGGGCACTGGCAGCAATTGATGGGCAAACTGGCAGAAATTGATGGGTACAGTAGCTGTGTTTAATGGCACAGTGGCAGCAATTTATGGGCACAGTGGCGGCATTTGATGGGCACAGTGGCAGCAATTTATAGGTACAGTGGCTACATTTGATGGGCACATTGGATGTGTTTGGGCACAGTGGCTGCGTTTGATGGGCACACTTGCAGCAATTGATGGGCATAGTAGCGGCAATTGATGGGTACACTGGCAGCAATTGATGGGCACAGTAGCAGCACTTGATGGGCACACTGGCAGCACTTGATGGGCACACTGGCAGCAATTTATGGGCACACTGGCGGCAATTGATGGGCACACTGGCAGCAATTGATGGGCACACTGGCAGCAATTGATGGGCACACTGGCAGCAATTGATGGGCACAGTAGCGGCAATTGATGGGAACACTGGCAACAATTGATGGGTATAATAGCTGCGTTTGGCACAGTGGCAGCAATTTATGGGCACAGTGGCTGTGTTTGATGGGCACAGTGGCTGCATTTGATGGGCACAGTGGCTGCAATTGATTTTTTTTTGTTTGCGCCCCCCCCCCAAAACATTTTGATCACCAGCCGCCACTGCCTGCGATGAGGACCAGGACACATGGTCAGCAGGACGGAGGGCTAAGATGCGGGACTGCCCCGGAATATCCAGTTGGCATTTCTCTATTCAGCTGTTTGCACAGATTTCATCTTAGAATAAAAAAATAAATAAAAAAAGCCGTGTTCAAATATTAAACCCTCAACAAGAATCAAGATTTGGCAGGAGAAGCAATTTGTCTTTATCAGCCGCTAACAACCGTCCTTCTTTTCCATTTTCTTGGCTTTTCACAGCATATTGAGCCAGATGACGATTAATCAGCGGCTTTCGCAATTTTTTTTTTTTTTTTTTTTGTTCTCTTCCCCCAACTCTCTTCTCTGAACAAAAAAAAAAGGCGACCGGCGCAAAGTAGATTAGAGTAATCACTAAATCTCGACTCTAAGCAAATCCTTGTCAGACGTACACTATGTTTACATGACGGAAACACTTCCTATTACAGAAGATTGAAAATATAATCGAGCGCCGGCCGATCCTTCATTACACGGAATTATAGCAACCTGTTTCGCAGGCAGATAATGAAACAATAATTCTTAAATAATGTAATGCGGAGAGACCATAGAAATTATTGATGTCGGAATAAACCCGGAGAAGAGAACCATTCGTCAAAGTTGAAGAGAGCCGCGATCTGTCACCGAGTTAAACCCAAATACTTAAGACGACAGACGGATGCCTCGGCATTGTAATGGGAGTCGCAGAAATTAGCCATTTTTTTTTTGGTGATACACAAAAGAAAAACACACAAAATCGTGAACAGGGAATGTGACGCCACCGTGATAGTATACAGGAAAACCTTGGTTTGAGAGTGTAACGATCAGGGGTTAACACCGTTTACGATATTCCATTCCACCAACCCGCGACAGCTTATCCGACACTCCAGCAGACAGGACCCATTCCATTCCCCAGAATAAACGAGACACACAGCTCTGTTCTCTGAGGCCCCGTACACACGAGGAGACATGTCCGATGAAAACGGTCCGCGAACCGTTTTCATCGGACATGTCTCCTGGGAGCTTTTGGTCTGATGTGTGTACACACCATCAGACCAAAATCCCCGCGAACAGAGAACGCGGTGACGTAGAAGACACCGACGTTCTCAAACACGGAAGTGCAATGCTTCCACGCATGCGTCGAATCAATTCGACGCATGCGCGGGATTTCGGGACGCTGGTTACACGTCATAACCAGCGGACATGTCCGATTATGTGTACTAACCATCGGACATGTCCGACGGACATGTTTCCAGTGGACAAGTTTCTTAGCTTGCTAAGAAACTTTTGTCCGCTGGAAACCTGTCCGCTAAGCCGTACACACGGTCGGACATGTCCGCGGAAACTGGTCCGCGGACCAGTTTCAGCGGACATGTTCGACCGTGTGTACGCCGCCTTAGAGTGCTGTCATACATGTTGTACGTCACCGCGCTTTGTTCATCATTTTTTCAAAAATGATGGTGTGTGGGCAACATCGTTTTTAACCACTTGCCGTCGCCGCACCGTCATAATACGTCCACAAGGTGGCTCTCCTAGGCGAGACCACGTAATATGACGTCCTGCCTTTTAGCCGCCACTAGGGGCGCACGCGCGCCGCCGACTCCCGTGCGTGTGCCCGGCGGGCGCGATCGCCGCCGGGCACACGCGATCGCTCGGTACAGAGTGGGGAACGGGAGCTGTGTGTGTAAACACACAGCTCCCGGTCCTGTCAGCAGGGGAAATGCTGATTTTCTGTTCATACAATGTATGAACAGAGGATCAGTGTTTCCCCTAGTGAGGCCACCCCCCCCCCCCCCCCCCCACAGTAAGAACACACCCAGGCATACTTAACCCCTTCCCCGCCCCCTAGTGTTAACCCCTTCACTGCCAGTGGCATTTTTATAGTAATCTAATGCATTTTTATAGCACTGATCGCTATAAAAATGCCAATGGTCCCAAAAATGTGTCAAAAATGTCCGAAGTGTCCGCCATAATGTCGCAATACCGAAAAAAAAATCGCTGATCGCCGCCATTACTAGTAAAAAAAAATATTAATAAAAATGCCATAAAAATACCCCCTATTTTGTAAACGCTATAACTTTTGCGCAAACCAATCAATAAACGCTTATTGCGATTTTTTTTTTACGAAAAATATGTAGAAGAATACGTATCGGCCTAAACTGAGGAAAAAAAATGTTTTTTTATATATTTTTGAGGGATATTTATTATAGCAAAAAGTAAAAAATATTCATTTTTTTCAAAATTGTCATTCTATTTTTGTTTATAGCGCAAAAAATAAAAAACGCAGAGGTGATCAAATACCACCAAAAGAAAGCTCTATTTGTGGGAAAAAAAGGACGCCAATTTTGTTTGGGAGCCACGTCGCACGACCGCGCAATTGTCTGTTAAAGCGACGCAGTCCCGAATCGCAAAAAGTACTCTGGTCTTTGGGCAGCAATATGGTCCGGGGGGTAAGTGGTTAATGATAAAGTTGGAAAAACGTTGTTTTCTTCCCGTGCCGAAAAACGATCGTGTGTAAGCGGCATAAGCTTTTTTTGATTGGTTTGCGCAAAAGTTATAGCTTTTACAAAATAGGGGATAGTTTTATGGCATTTTTATTAATAATTTTTGGTTTACTAGTAATGGCGGCGATCAGCGATTTTTTTATTATGACTGCGACATTATGGCGGACACATCGGGCAATTTGGATTACAAGCATGTCTCTGGAACGAATTATGCCCGCAATCCGAGGTTTTACTGTACCTGTCAATAGAGATAGAAGAGGATTTCCACCTCGGCACTTCCGCACAGCCAACCAGCTGTCCTTGTTCAGATAATCGGCGCCCAATGTCCGGTTATCTGAATAGGCTGGCCACAATAACATACATGCAATACATGAGTGTATGTTATTTGCGCGGCGCTGCAAAACGAATTTTTAAAAGCCTTAAAGGGCCCGTTTTTTTTTGTTTTATGACTACAGGAGGGGGGGGGGAGCGGCGCCCGGGAGCCCCCTATGGACGGGCCCCCAATATCCGGGTATAGAATGAGCTCACATCTTGCCCGGGATTTGTGATTGTTACATTTTTTGCGCCTATGACAGCCCATTGATTTCACCTTGGTGTTCGGAACTACACAAACACGCGCTCACGCTCCGTTGCGCCGGCGTTGATGTAAACAATATATTACATTTATGTTTGCGGCTTTAGATAAACTTTAAGTCACAAAAAAAAAAAAAAAATCATTCATTGGTTAACCTTCAGACGTTCGATCTCTGTACAGAAATGATACCCCCCCCCCCGGCTCCTCCAATCCCGGGATTTCATTGTTTTACTGCTCCTATGTAAATATTATAACTCCGGGCATCAAGAAGAACGCCATAAAGCGCCATTCCACGCCGGCACGTACTGCTCACCGACCATTTTATACAGCGCCAGGCAATCACTCTTTCAATTAATGACATGAAAACTCCATCACTGTTAATGAAACGGGTCACTAAAGTTTTGCTTTCCATTTTTTTTCCCCTCGCTTTATTAATCCGCAAACGGCGTCGGAGAAAGTCTTTTATATTCTCCGGCTGACGCCCCTGTTTTATATTCTCTCGCTGTACGCCTCTGTTTTGCTTATTTGGTGCCTTTTTTTAAATTCGCCGACATCCATATTCAACGGGGGCAGCCGGTTTAAAACGTTCGAATGGGCTTTACTAACGCTCTGAGTGATAACATTGCCGCCGATCGGGGGCGGGGGACGTCTCCGTCCCCTCAAAGTGCTTCAAATGTGCAAGACAAGCAGAGTAGGAAAGACGCCTGTGAAGAATTGCTCTTCCCGGGGATGGGAGGATGGAGTGGGGGAGGGGAGGCGTGATACCAAAGGGCAACAATGTTTATTCTTTTTTTATTTTTTTGTTTTGTTTAAACTTTTCTTCAGTATTTAGAAAACTTGAAAAAAAAAAAAAAACAGCAAGGATGTGTAAGTTTCCATAGCAGACCAGGAAACTGCTATGGGACCCGGACGCAGAGGGGGCCCGGTGATCTGCCGAGCTGGTTCCAGCTATCGATATGGTTCTGTTTGCAGTGCGCAGGCGAAAGCTGAGCCGATGGAAACCTCCGTGCGGGAACAGCTGTTCGTAAAATGTAGATGCGCTCAGTGGCGGCTGGTGCTCAAAATTTTTGGGGGGGCGCAAACGGAAAAAAAATTACAGCCTCACTGTGCCCATCAAATGCAGCCACTGTGCCATCAATTCGCACCACTGTTCCATGCCATCAAATGCAGTCACTATGCCATGCCATCAAACGCAGCCACTGTGCCATCAATTCGCACCACTGTGCCATGCCATTAAACGCAGCCACTGTGCCATCAATTCACACCACTGTGCCATGCCATTAAACGCAGCCATTGTGCCATGCCATCAAACGCAGCCACTGTGCCATCAATTGTCACCACTGTGCCATGCCATCAAACGCAGCCACTGTGCCATGCCATCAAACACAGCCACTGTGCCATCAATTGTCGCCACTGTGCCCATTGTCGCCACTGTGCCCATTGATGTCACTGTGCCAATCGTCCACATTGTCCCCACTGTGCCTATTGTCATCACTGTGCCCTTTAATTGTCGCCACTGTGCCCATTCATGCCTCTGTGCCAATTGTCCCCATTGTCCCCACTGTGCCTATTGTCGCCACTGTGCCCATTGATGTCACTGTGCCCTTCGTCGCCGCTGTGCCCCTTCCCCCCCCCACCCGGCACTTACCTTTACTGGAGTCAGCCATCCACGTTCTTGACGTCTTCTCCCGCCCTTGATGACGCTTCAGCCAGTCAGGTTACCGGTAGCCAGAACCGGCCAACCTGATTGGCTGAGACGCCTGTCAGTCTTATCCAAGGAACGCACCTCCCACACCATCTCCACCCCTAATGGAGGGATGAAACTACTCTACACATGGGGCATCATTGTAGAACCTCCACAGGATACCAATCCATTTTCAGTTCCGAGACGCCCGCTACCACAACAGCAAGGCTAGCGACGGCCATGTCTGCATTACTGTGTAAAACGGACACCAATGAGTAAAACGCACATCTCCGGCAATGCAGCCTTATCGACCTGCTGGGAAATTTTGCTGCCGCGAAGCATTTTTATGAAAAGGTTAAAGAACGTAACCTTTTTACTTTATTGTTTCCCAAAACTCTTAGCAAAGTCTCCAAGTAAAGGCTGCAAGTTTGCAAACAGAGAGCGTATCAATTAGCAGAAGATACGGCGCAGAAACAGTCCCCGGCGGGGAAATCCACTTAAATCCCTCAAGTAATGGGAAAGAACAGGATAGAAGTATATCTAGGCCATTAAAAACACTACACGGCGTTGGAGATCTCCCTCTGCGTCCAAGCTGTTATTTCATCCAGAGAAAGTATCCGCAATGCACAGGTAACCTCTCCGCAACTGTTCCAAAAAATATACAAACTTTGAAACTTTTCTTAGAGATTACCTTCCCCAAATGAGGGATTCAGAATATATATATAATACTCTATATTCGAAAATTAATCAATCCTGATATACTGATGGCCTATTTCATTTCTCGAGGCCCTAAAATCTCAGGACAGTACAAATACCCCAATGACCCCTTTTTGGAAAGTAGACAGTCCAAGGTATTTAGTAAGAGGCATGGCGGGTTTTTTGAATCTGTAATTTATTTGTTAGAATTTGTTGGAAAAAAAAATAAATAACATTTGTTTTACAGTTTTTTTTTTCACTGTCATTGACTGGTGACAGTATGTAAAATAAATACCGTATTTATCGGGGTATACCGCACGTCGACGTATAACGCGGAACCCAAACCTAGAAAGGTAGTTTAAGGAAAAAATAAAAAACTACAATTTTTGCCCTGCGTCCATCGGCGGCCTTGTCCGGCGTCCGTCTGCGGCCTTGCGTGGGTCCATCCAGCCTTGTGGGTGTCCATCTGTGGCTTCCTTGCGCGGGGTCCGTCCAGCCTTGTGGGTGTCTGTCTGCGGCTTCCTTGCGCGGGGTCCGTCCAGCCTTGTGGGTGTCCGTCTGCGGCTTTGGAGGTGTCTGTCTGTGGCTTTGGAGGTGTTCGTCTGTGGCTTCTCTCGTGGGGTCCGTCCAGCTTTGTGAGTGTCCGTTTTTGGATTTGGCACCTTTGCCGAGCCAAGAGGAGCCGGATTTCCTGTGTGTTCGGCTCCTCTCGCATGGCTGCGGGCGGAGCCGAGCCTAGCCGAGTGCGCAGTACACTCGGCTGGGCTCGGCTCTAGGCTGTGGCGCTTGGCTACTCTCAGCTTGTCTCGGCTCCTCTCGCGTGGCTGCGGGCAGAGCCGAGCCTAGCCGAGTGCGCAGTACACTCGGCTCGGCTAGGTCTATTTCGGCGGCGCCCGGGAACAGCAGTATCGGCGTATATCGCGCACCCACGATTTTCCCCTGATTTTAAGGGGTAATACAGTAAATACATTTTTACGAGGGCCACAGTGTATATTTCACAAATAATCACAGCCCAAATAACAAAAGAAAAAAAACATTGGGGTCAATATTTGAATTCCCTCCTACTCAGAGTCCTCCCCGACACCATTAGATTAAGGCCCCCATTAGAGCCCCCACTTACATAAGGGTCCCCATCATAGTCCCTCTTGCATCGGAAGATATGGGCTCCATTCAAAATTTTACAAAATAACCAAAAAATCTCCATTAGGGCCCCCCCTGGGAAATGCACGAATCCCAATATATTTAAGTCCTCCAGCTAACGCCAGCTTCCCCTTTGGGGGGGGGGGGCAGCTGCCCCTATTGGCTCCCTGTCTACATGCTTCTCCATGCTGATGCACCCACAGGGAAAACCATCACTCTCCTTGCTCCTCGTGGCAACTACTGTATTTATCTTCGTATAGCGCGCCCGGCGTATAGCGCGCACCCCCAACCTGGAAGGGAAATTTCAGGAAAAAAAGAGAATACTTACAGTTTGAATGCCCCTCGTCGGTGTCTTGCCCGGCGTCCATCGGCGGCCTTGTCCGGTCCGGCGTCCGTCTGTGGCCTCGGTGGTCTTCTCCCGCGCTGATTTTGAGTCGATCCCCGCTTCGCGCGCTGTGTTTGAACGCCGCCGCCGACATATACCGAGCGCAGTACACTCGGGCACGCTCGGCTCCTCTCGCATAAAGGCTAGGAGGCGGCACAGGGCTTGACCGCGAGGGGAGCCGAGCCTAGCCGAGTGTACCCGAGCGTACTGCGCTCGATATATGTCGGCGGCGGCGTTCAAACACCGCGCGGGAAGCGGGGATCGGCGTATATCGCGCACCCATGATTTTATGGGGAAAAAAGTGCGCGGTATATGCCGATAAATACGGTAACTATCCTGCCAGTATCACCTGCTTCTTAATATAGCCTTACCCTGGATGCCCCTTATTTAGCAGGGGCAGGGCTGGTACTCAACCCAAGTGGCTTCTAAGCTGAATCTCAAACTTAAGTTATGGGGGCACCTAGTGGCCAACCAGTGTTATTACAGCAGGCCAAATAGATGCCCTAAAACAAAAAAATTCTCTTTAGATTTTAAATGATGGTATTTTTTTTTTATCCTACCCCTAGAGGAGAGTCCATCTAGCCCAGGAGAAGAGGCTGAAATCTCCTCATTATTACCGTCTGCCTTCCAATTTTGCTTATAGACAAAAAATAAAAGGTCGTTCGCACTTGACTTCCAGCTGACGGACTGAAATATACGCTTTTTTTTTTTCATCCCGAACAATCTCCGCCACCGCGGCTACGTGCTTTGTATTTACACAAGGCCGGGTGTCGTTGTTAAACGACCGCGAGTGGCGGCGGCAGGCGCTGAGTAATGACTCGCGCATTGCAGAGATAAATGGAGGATTTTCAGCTACAACAAATAAACTTTAATTATTCGGAAACAATTGGCTTATTCTTTTTTTAGAAGCAGCATTAGGAGATGGGCAAGCGGGGATTAATGGAATCGAAGCGGAATGCGGGGAAAGAGGGCCAAACGCACTCGAAAGTGATCCCTTCCTGGAGTGACTATAGATGGCGGTGTCATTGAAAGCCGCAAGACTCTTACAACATCGTTTCAGGGAACTACTGAGGGTTTTGTACTTTTGATGGGTCCTCCACAGTTGGTGACAGGGCTGGTGCAAGGATTTTTGACACCCTAGGCGAAACCTCATTTTGCCGCCCCCCCTTGGCTCCACCTCTGACTCCACCCTCTTTGCCCTGCCCATGTATACCCCACATCGTTTTAATGCATAGAGCTCCGTGACGTCTCTGATCGCTCCCCGCAGGTTTCCGACCGCTGCATGTACTGGAGGGGGGGGGGTCCCGATCGGACCCCCGACCCGCGGAAAGGCAGGGACGTACATGTACGTCCATATGCCTGTACGTGCCATTCTGTTGACGTACATATACATGCGGCAGGCGTTAACGGGTTAAAGGCACAAAAAATAAAAACCACCGATGTGATCAAATACCACCAAAAGAAAGCTCCATTTGTGGGGGAGCCACACCGCACGACTGCGCAATTGTCAGTTAACTGCTTAAGGACCGCCTCCTGCACATATACGTCGGCAGAATGGCACGGCTGGGCACATCCACGTACAGGTACGTCCTCTTTAAGTGCCCAGCCGCGGGACCCGCAGACCCGATCGCGGCTGGAGTCCCGCGATCGGTCCCCGGAGCTGAAGAACGGGAAGAGCTGTGTGTAAACACGGCTTCCCCGTTCTTCACTGTGGCGCCGTCATCGATCGAGTGTTCCCTTTTATAGGAAAACACAATCAATGACGTCACACCTACAGCCACACCCCCCTACAGTTAGAAACACAAATGAGGTCACACTTAACCCCTTCAGCGCCCCCTTGTGGTTAACTCCCAAACTGCAATTGTCATTTTCACAGTAAACAATGCATTTTTTGCTGTGAAAATGACAATAGTCCCCAAAATGTGTCAAAATTGTCCGAAGTGTCCGCCATAATGTCGCAGTCACAAAAAAAAATCGCTGATCGCCGCCATTAGTAGTAAAAAAAAAAAAATAATAAAAATGCAATAAAACTATCCCCTATTTTGTAAACGCTATAAATTTTGCGCAAACCAATCGATAAAAACGCTTATTGCAATTTTTTTTTACCAAAATATCGGTCTAAACTGAGGAAAACATTTTTTTTAAAAATATTTTTGGGGGATATTTATTGTAGCAAAAAGTAAAAAATATTGAATTTTTTTCAAAATTGTCGCTCTATTTTTGTTTATAGCGCAAAAAATAAAAACCGCAGAGGTGATCAAATACCACCAAAAGAAAGCTCTATTTGTGGGAAAAAAAGGACGCCAGTTTTGTTTTGGAGCCACGTCGCACGACCGTCAGTTAAAGCAACGCAGTGCCGAATCGCAAAAAGGGGGCAAGGACCTTTACCTGCATAATGGTCCGGGTCTCAAGTGGTTAAATGTAACTTATATTGCTACACTTAGAGGCTCCTCTCTTCTCTTTTATACTCAGTTGTGACATGACGCTACTCTTATATCAAGACATCGCTTGTATATCAAATGCAACATTTATTAAAGCCTTTTGCTCGTCTTGCAAAACGCTCTCAAACCAAGTTACTCTCTGTAACGGAATGGCCCGTGCCACTCAGAGACTTTTGAAGGATGAGGGGTACTCCTGTGCCAGCTTCACTAATGACTCTTGGGTCTAGGGTCATCCTATGTCCCTTTTGGGCATAGGATGACTGAGAAATGATAATTCATGTATTGCAGGAGATCTGCGCAATTGTCAGTTAAAGCGACGCAGTGCCGAATCGCAAAAACTGGCCAGGTACTTTAGCCGCCTAAAGGTCCGGGTCTTAAGTGGTTGAAGCGATGCAGTTTCCGAATTGCAAAAACATTTTCCCCGTCCTTCAGCAGCCAATTCCTCCGGAGCTGAAGTGGTTAAGGAAGTGCCAGAGTTGTTGGGAAAACTTTGAAACTTTCCGCCTCCCCCCCCCCCCCTCTCATCTCCATTCAAATCTTCTCCATTCCGCCTATATTTATTTTTTGTGATAATCGAAAAAAACCTCCCCACCGGTGTGCGCTGTCTGCACATTTTGTGAAACTGTAAATGTCCCACGGCAGGCTGGAAATATATATTTTAGGGAAATAAAGTGCTCAAAGTAATCAGCTTGACAGGAAGATGATGACGGGGGGAACATTAGGGGACAAAATGATCCAGAAGTAGTTAGGAGAACTCCATCTAACATGGCAGAAGAGGCTAATGTACTTGAAAATAGACATTTGCCTGGCTGTGGATTGACTGCGTCGGAGGCATCTAAGTGGCCTGAAATGGTTTATGGATTTACGGCTATTTATATTGCTTCCCGCAGCAGGCGCTAAGGTAAAAGGTGATATTGTATGATAGGTTATTGAGTGTGGGCGGGGGGGAAAAATGCTGAAAAGCACACATCAGAGCGTGGAGGAAATCGCAGCTGAAACGTTTCTTTATAGGAAATATTTTCCCGTTCACTTAAAAGGGATCATCGATGGGGACAAATGGTGGAGAATGCGGGCAGCTTGTTTTAACCGATTGAGGACCGCCGCACGACGATATACGTCGTCAAAATGGCACGGCTGGGCACAAGGGCGTACATGTACGTCCCCTTTAAGATCCCAGCCGTGGGTCGCGAGCACGTGACTGTCCCCGTGGGAACAGCGGACCCGATCGCCGCTGGTGTCCCGCAATCCGGTCACAGAGAGGAAGAACGGGGAGAGGCATGCGCAGGGGCGGACTGACCATTGGGACTTTCGGGCACTGCCCGAGGGCCCCATGACACTAGGGGGCCCCATCAGGGTTGCCAGGCTCAATAAAACCAGGGACAGTATGTAAAAATCTGTGTTTTTTTTTTACATCTGTCCCTGATATGTCTTAACCCGACATGCTTTTGATGTGAAAATCCTGAGATTTTAGCTGCCCCGCCTCTGCACTGCCTCCTGGCGTGGTGACCATCTGTAAGACCAGGGGCCCCATAATCTTCTATTGCCCGGGGGCCCCATTTGTTGTCAGTCCACCCCTGGGCATGCGCCGTTCATGAAAAAATCCCAGTGCGCATGCTCGAAATTATGCCGTAAGTCGTTATTGCTTTAGACGTGAACGTAACTTACGTACAGCCCTATTCGCGAACGACTTACGCAAACGACGTAAAATTTTCAAAACTCGACGCGGAAACGAAGTCCATACTTAACATTAGCTACGCCTCATATAGCAGGGGTAACTTTACGCCGAAAAAAGCCTAACGTAAACGACGTAAAAAAAATGCACCGGACGTACGTTTCTGAATCGGCGTATCTACCTAATTAGCATATTCATCGCGTAACTCTACGGAAGAGCCACCTAGCGGCCAGCGTAACTATGCAGCCTAAGATACGACGGCGCAAGAGACTTACGCCGGTCGGATCTTAGGGAAATCTATGCGTAACCTGATTCTATGAATCAGGCGCATAGATACGACCTCCCGCACTAAGAGATACGACGGCGTATCTCGTTTCTGAATCCGGGCCACTGTGTCTAAAAAAAAAAAAAAAAAAGGTATATAATGAAAATGGAAACGTTTGATATAAAAATGTAATAAAAACATTGGCCCAGATTCAAGAAGCACTTGCTCTTATGCCTCGCAGATTTTAGGCTGCATTCTTGCGGGGGCCGCTAGGGGGCGCTCTAATTGTGTATCAGCGTGTAGTATGCAAATTGCATACTACCACTGATTCACAAGCTTGCGCGGGTCCCGCGCAAGCCAGGTACGGAGTTTCCGTACGGCTACTTTTAGCGCAAGGCTGCCCCTTCTAATAGTAGGGGCAGCCAATGCTAAAGTATAGCCGGCCTTCCCGAGCCGTGAAATTTGAATTTCACGGCGTTTGCGTAAGTGAAACGTGAATGGCGCTGGACGCCATTCACGTTCACTTAGAAGCAAATGACGTCCTTGCGGCGTCATTTGCCGCAATGCACGTCGGGAAAGTTTCCCGACGGAGCATGCGCTGTACGCTCGGCGCGGGAGCGCGCCTAATTTAAATGATTCCCGCCCCCGGCGGGATCATTTAACTTGCGCGCGCTTACGCCGGGCAAATTTGCCGGCGCTCCCTCGCAATTCACGGAGCTACTGCTCCGTGAATCGAGGGCAGCTCAAAATATTTGGGGGGGCGCAGGGTGAAATCGTTGCCCTGCTCCCCCGCAAATATCGCGCAATTCTACTTGAATCTGGGCCATGGGTAAGGGAGAGGAAGAAACCAGGGAAGGCAAAAATATAAGCAGATTAAACTTCAGATTTAAAAGAAATCAAATAAATAAATAAGTAAATAAAAAGTATGTTTTTTTATTTTTTTATTTCTGTACATAGAAAAAGAACGATTTGTACAAAAACGAATTTTGCTCTTAAAAGTCGATTTGTTTGTTGGACAGAATTCGGATGATTCATTACCATGAAATATAGAGGAGCCCCGCCGGGCGCTTCAATCCCTTTAATCCAACAGCGAAAAAAAAAGGATAAGAAAAAGTTTGTCAGTTGTGACGCGGAGTCAAATGTGCGACGACAACAGTCCGCGGAAAACGCGGCAGAAAGTGGAGAAGCGTCTCATCCCCGGGAATCTTCTCAGACACTCGGAGCGGTTTTTTTCTGGTTCTTAAAATTCATATATTCCGTCATTTTGTGCGTTTAGCATATTCCCCCGAAAAAGAAAAAAAAAAACGCCTGGAACAGCCGTTGGGTCGGCGGATTGTCTCAGAAGATAAAACTCTACGGCAGGCGGCGGAGCTCGCGGTATGGGCCATGCAAATGACACCGCGGCGAGGGGGGGAGAAGCTGTGACCATTTTGTGTGTTTGTTTGACTGCTTGTATCGGAATCTGTCTCTCCGTCGCGCCCCCCGACCGCGCGCTATTTAGGCATCTGGAAAAAGGATCGGTGTAGCATACAAATAAAGCCGCCAAACTTCTCCCTCCGCTTCCCTGTCCTTTCATCCGGAACTCCGGGGAACTTTCTCACTTCCAAAGACAACTTTTTACAGCTGAGAAATGAGCAGCTAAATCTTACCCGTGTATAATGTATAATGTCTGGTTCTGATCCCCTCCCCCCCCATGGAGAAGAGCCATCCTTACATTTCTAATAGAGTTCTGTTCATCCAATCATTATCATTAAGAGAACTAAGTAATTCTCATACAATGTATCTATTTTATTAGGACAAGCAAAGATTTCTTTACAATGATACTTTGTATCTCTGTGTCTCCCGTCTGATAGAAAACATCAATTGCAGCCTCACTGTGCCCATCATACGCAGCTACTGTGCCCAACAAACGCAGCTACTGTGCCCATCAAACAGCCACTGTGCCCATCAAACAGTCACTGTGCCCATCATACGCAGCCACTGTGCCCATCAAACGCAGCCACTGTGCCCATCTAATGCTGCCACTGTGCCCATGAAATGCAGCGACTGTGCCCATCAAATGCAGGGACTGTACCCATCAAATGCAGCTATTGTGCCCATCAAATGCAGCTATTATGCCCATCAAACACTGCCATATGCCGATCAAACACAGCCACTGTGCCCATCAAATGCAGCTGCTGTGCCCATCAAACAGTCACTGTGCTCCTGCCCACCCCTGTGTCTCCAGAGAGCATCTGCCCACCCCTGTGTCTCCAGAGAGCGTCTGCCCACCCCTGTGTCTCCAGTGCGCCCCTACCCACCCCTGTGTCTCCAGTGCACCTCTGCCCACCCCTGTGTCTCCAGTGCGCCCCTGCCCACTCCTGCATCTTTAGTGCACCCCCTGCCTACCTCTGCATCTCAAGTGCTCCCCCATACAACCCTGTGTCTACAGTGTGCCCCTGCCCACTCTTGCATTTCCAGTACACCCCTGCTAACCACTATGTGTCCCGTGCACCCATGCCTATCATTTGCGTGTCCAGTGCGCCCTGGCATCTTCAGTGTGCCCCTGCCAACCCCTCTGTCTCCAGTGCATCACTGTTCACCCTTCTGTCTCAGTTGCAGCCCTGTGTCGTCATTGTATTTTAAAGAACCCCACTGTATCCAGTTAACCCCTGTTCACCCCCTGTCTCCAGTGCTGCCATGTCTACCCCCCTGTCTTCAGTGCACCCATGTCCACCCCCCTGTCTCCAGTGCACCCCTGTCCATCCCTGTGTCTTCAGTGCACCCATGTCCACCCCTGTGTCTCCAGTGCACCCCTGTCCACCCCCCTGTCTCCCGTGCACCCCTGTGCACCCATGTCCACCCCATGTCTCCATTGCACCCCTGTCTTCCCCTCTGTCTCCTGTGCACCCATGTCCACCCCCGTGTCTCCAGTGCACCCATGTCCACTCCCCTGTCTCCAGTGCACCCCTGTCTTCCCCTCTGTCTCCAGTGCACCCATGTCCACCCCTGTGTCTCCAGTGCACCCATGTCCACCCCCTGTCTCCAGTGCACCCCTGTCCACCCCCTGTCTCCAGTGCACCCCTGTCCACCCCTTTGTCTCCATTGCACCCCTGTCCACCCCTTTGTCTCCATTGCACCCCTGTCCACCCCTCTGTCTCCAGTGCACCCCTGTCTTCCCCACTGTCTCCAGTGCACCCATGTCCACTCCCCTGTCTCCAGTGCACCCCTGTCTTCCCCTCTGTCTCCAGTGCACCCCTGTCCACCCCTTTGTCTTCATTGCACCCATGTCCACCCCTTTGTCTCCAGTGCACCCCTGTCCACCCCTTTGTCTCCAGTGCACCCCTGTCCACCCCTCTGTCTCCAGTGCACCCCTGTGATGGTGAATGTAAGCCTGCAGCATTTTCCTACACACCAGCTGATTAGGGGCTAAAATGAAGCTACCGGTAAGAGTGTCTCTTCCAGGGTAGAGATGCCTACTACAGTGATTTCCAGTTTCTAGAGAGATCCCACAGGTAGGTACATTGATCCAAGCTGGGACAATGGAAATATGAAAAATATCCATAACTGGAATTCATAGATTACTGTCCCCCCCCTCCTTTGGCCTAATATAGCAGGAAATGTAAGACACGAAGATGAAGATCTTGTGAGAGGTCTCATTATCTGTGCCGGATTGGTTACTTTTCTCAGCGCGTTCTGTGAATGTTATCGGCGTCTCTTTCACACAAAGTAACTTGTCGTTGGAAGTTTCGCAGTCCTTTAAGAAGATCTTTGCGCGCTTTGACATTGCCGATTACCATCAGGAGAAGACAATCTTGGCTTTTGTTGCTTATTGTCAATTACTCATTAATGTCAACCTGTCAAAGACGATCTGATCCCGACAAACGCCGTCCCGACCAATGTCTTCCCTGATCCGAGGGGTCATTGAGCCTCTCGTCTCCTTTTCATACCATCGATTTTCTGAGCCGAGCCCAGCTTTGCCATTGATTGGGACTTTCTGCTTGATGGTCTTTTTTTTTTTTTTTTTCTTTGGTCTGAAAAAGTCTCAGAAATGTAATTTTGCCTCTTTCTTCAGAAGCAGCTAATCCTCTGCGAGCGCGACTTTGATGGAATAACGGAAGGGATTCATTATGCAAGAGTCACACCGGCCACATACAAATCCACCTTCCTTTGTTTCCCTAATATAAACCAATGGGAGCGGATTAAAGGGGAACACAAAAGGAAGATTTCATTTTCTTTTTAAACCACACTCAAACCCCACGTTGGGCGCCAAAAAAAACCCACACTCATAAATAGAGATGATCCCAAAATTTGGATTTCTATGAATTTGGATGTCCCAAAACCCAATGCCACGTTCTCCCGATAGACATGGCTTTAAACTGCGGAGTCATTTGAGTGATTATAAACCCATAATTTTTTTCATTTATAACAAACATGTTATAGTTATCCGCTCTCTGTAGTGGTTTTGCACAGATCAGCCCCGATCCTCCTCTCTTTGGGTTCCTTACCACCGCTCCTGGCTCCTCCCCCCTCCAAAGGGCCCACCAGTGGCGGCTGGTGCTTCAATTTTTTTTGGGGGGGGGGGGGCAAACAAGCGGAAAAAAAAACATGAATTGCAGCCTAACTGTGCCCATCAAACGCAGCCACTGTGCCCATCAAACGCAGCCACTGTGCCCATCAAATGCAGCCACTGTGCCATAAAATTGTCACCACTGTGCCATAAAATTGTCGCCACTGTGCCATGCCATCAAATGCAGCTACTGTGCCCATCAATTGCCGACACTGTGCCATGCCATCAAACGCAGCCACGGTGACATCAATTGTCGCCACTGTGCCCATCAATTGTTGCCACTGTGCCATGCCATTGTCGCCACTGTGCCATGCCATTGTCGCCACTGTGCCATGCCAAACGCAGCCACTGTGCCATGCCATTGTCACCACTGTGCTCATCAATTGTCGCCACTGTGCCATGCCATCAAACGCAGCCACGGTGCCATCAATTGTCGCCACTGTGCCCATCAATTGTCGCTACTGTGCCATGCCAAACGCAGCCACTGTGCCATGCCATTGTCACCACTGTGCTCATCAATTGTCGCCACTGTGCCATGCCATCAAAAGCAGCCACGGTGCCATCAATTGTCGCCACTGTGCCCATCAATTGTCGCCACTGTGCCATGCCATCAATTGTCGCCACTGTGCCATGCCATTGTCGCCACTGTGCCAATCAATTGTCGCCACTGTGCCATGCCAAACGCAGCAACTGTGCCATCAATTGTCGCCACTGTGCCATGCCAAACGCAGCCACTGTGCCATCAATTGTCATCACTGTGCCATGCCATCAATTGTCACCACTGTGCCCATCAATTGTTGCCACTGTGCCATGCCATTGTCACTACTGTGCCCATCAATTGCCACCAGTTTGCCCCTAAAATTTTACCAGATTGCCCCGCCCGGGAACTTACCTTTCTCAGTCAACCATCCTCGGATCCTCCTCCACGATCGCTCGATGTCTTCTCCCGCCCTCAATGTCGCTTCAGCCAATCAGCCCCTGGTTAACTATGGTTAACTATTTGGAAGCCGATTACAGCCCTCAGGCTGTAATCAGAAAGCCTATCAGAGCCAGCTGACACCTGACACTTCCACAGCCAACCATCTCATGTTATTCAGATGGCCGGCGCTCATCAGGGGGCTGGCCATCTGAATAGTGGGCAGCAGCGACAATACATAGATTCATGCAATGCATAAATCTATGTATTGTTTTCTGTGGCAGTGCAGGCGCGAGAGGGGGTGGCACCCAATGACCCAGAGCATTTTGTGTCACCCAATGACCCCAGAGCATTTTGTGTCACCCAATGACCCCAGAGTATCCTGTGTCACCCAATGACCCCAGAGTATCCTGTGTCCCCCAATGACCCAGAGCATCCTATGTCACCCAATGACCCCAGAGCATCCTGTGTCCCCCAATGACCCAGAGGATCTTGTGTCCCCCAATGACCCCAGAGCATCCTGTGTCACCCAATGACCCCAGAGCATCCTGTGTCCCCCAATGACCCCAGAGCATTCTGTGTCCCCCAATGACCCCAGAGCATTCTGTGTCCCCCAATGACCCCAGAGTATCCTGTGTCACCCAATGACCCCAGAGCATCCTGTGTCACCCAATGACCCTAGAGCATCCTGTGTCCCCCAATGACCCCAGAGCATCCTGTGTCCCCCAATGACCCCAGAGCATCCTGTGTCCCCCAATGACCCCAGAGCATCCTGTGTCCCCCAATGACCCCAGAGCATTCTGTGTCCCCCAATGACCCCAGAGCATCCTGTGTCCCCCAATGACCCCAGAGTATCCTGTGTCCCCCAATGACCCCAGAACATCCTGTGTCCCCCAATGACCCCAGAGCATTCTGTGTCCCCCAATGACCCCAGAGCATTCTGTGTCCCCCAATGACCCCAGAGCATCCTGTGTCCCCCAATGACCCCAGAGCATTCTGTGTCCCCCAATGACCCCAGAGCATCCTGTGTCACCCAAAGACCCCAGAGCATCCTGTGTCCCCCAATGACCCAGAGCATCCTGTGTCCCCCAATGACCCAGAGCATCCTGTGTCCCCCAATGACCCAGAGCATCCTGTGTCCCCCAATGACCCAGAGCATCCTGTGTCCCCCAATGACCCCAGAACATTCTGTGTCACCCAATGACCCTAGAGCATCCTGTGTCACCCAATGACCCAGAGCATCCTGTGTCCCCCAATGACCCCAGAACATTCTGTGTCACCCAATGACCCCAGAGCATCCTGTGTCACCCAAAGACCCCAGAGCATCCTGTGTCCCCCAATGACCCCAGAGCATCTTGTGTCCCCCAATGACCCCAGAGCATTCTGTGTGACCTAATGACCCCAGAGCATCCTGTGTCCCCCAATGACCCCAGAGCATCCTGTGTCACCCAATGACCCCTGAGCATCCTGTGTCACCCAATGACCCCAGAGCATCCTGTGTCCCCCAATGACCCCAGTGCATCCTGTGTCCCCCAATGACCCCAGAGCATCCTGTGTCCCCCAATGACCCCAGAGCATCCTGTGTCCCCCAATGACCCCAGTGCATCCTGTGTCCCCCAATGACCCCAGAGCATCCTGTGTCCCCCAATGACCCCAGTGCATCCTGTGTCCCCCAATGACCCCAGAGCATCCTGTGTCCCCCAATGACCCCAGAGCATCCTGTGTCCCCCAATGACCCCAGAACATTCTGTGTCCCCCAATGACCCCAGAGCATCCTGTGTCCCCCAATGATCCAGAGCATCTTGTGCCCCCGAATGACCCCAGAACATTCTGTGTCACCCAACAAACAAAATTACAATGTAGCAATCTGATCACTAATTGGGGAGGGGAAGATTTAATATTAGGAGAAGCACCCCCCCGGCAGGGAGAGTTGGGAGCGGTGAGATGTGTACGCGGATGGTAGAGGACATTTCCCCGCCAGTCATTCCCCACGCTGGTCTGTCTTTAGTCATTCTGCACAGTGACTGATTTTTACTGTTCCCCCTCTCCATGTTTAGAAAATAAAAATGGAAATATTTACACAGGTTACCCTTTAAACAAATGCGCGCTCCGGGGACGACTTCCCCTCGGCTCGCCGCCTTTCGGTTTCTGGCAACACATCCATTTCCGATGGCAATCCCGATTTTTTTTTTCTTTTGTCAACGTGAAATAACGAGATAAAAAATGTTGTTCTTTTCGCAGTTCATTAAGTTTGCTTTATGTGCGAGCGCGCCGATTCATATTTAAATTCCTAATCTGGGTCTTAAGACAAGCGGCTCCTCGCCGGCTTTCCTTTCATTGTTATTTCTCTGATCAGTCGGAGGGAGGATTTTTTTTTTACCCGGGCGCCAGAAAGGCGATAAAAAAGATGATCCACAATGTGCGCAGCTTCTGTAACACCTGATAATAGACTGCGCCGCGGTAAATTGGACAGTTATCTTACGTTTCCTGAGATACCAACACTTATCCTTTATTGCATTCTTAATCTCATCAAGCGCCCCCCCTCCCCCCCCCCATATTCATTACAAAGACCGCGTGGCCCCGCGCCGTTTGTAGCAAGACAAAAACGCGGCTGATTACAGGGCGCACAATCATCTCCGTGATCAATCCCTTTTGTTCCCTTCTCCGGCGTTACTTCTGCCTTTAATTAAAGATCAAATGCAAGGTTATTTTTTTAGATTATTCAGAAAATGCCGCCGCGGCCCAACGGACGCAATTTTCACGTATCGGCAGTTTGCAAGTACACCGGATTTCAACCTTTAAAGGTCAGAGATGGTGGAGGCATTGGGAGGTTTCTTTGTTTGTGTTAAGTTTGGCTTATTTATTTAGGTTACTTTGGACAAGAAGGGTATTTAAAGTGGATGTAAACCCGTATTATTGTTATTATTATTTTAATTAAGGCTTGCACCTTGTACAGTATAGGATTTCATGTCATCTGTGCCCAATCTCGTCAAGAAGAGTTAATCCAGCTCTGAGCAATCCTCTTATCTTTATTTCAGTGAGATAAAAACTGACACAGAGAAATAGGCAGTTCTTCCCCCCTGCTGTGAGTGACGGGTGATTTCCTCTTCTCATACACAAGCCTGAGACAGACATTCTTAGCTAGATTCACAAAGAGTTACGCCGGCGTATCAGTAGATACGCCGTCATGACTCTGAATCTGCAGCCTGCGCCGTTGTATCTTAGCTGTCTAGTTCCGCCGGCCGCTAGGGGCGTGAACGCTTATTTACGCCTAGAATGCGTAAATCAGCGAGATACGCCGATTCACGAACGTACGCTTGCCCATCGCAGTAAAGATACGCCGTTTACGTGAGGCGTTTTCCAGCGTAAAGTTAGTCGAACAAATAGCTGGCCTAGTCAATGTTAAGTATGGCCGTCGTTCCCACGTCGAAATTTGAAAATTTTAGGTTGTTTGCGTAAGTCGTCCGTGAATGGGGCTGGACGTAATTTACGTCCACGTCGAAACCAATACGTCCTTCCGGCGTACTTTGGAGCAATACACACTGGGATATGTCCATGGACGGCGCATGCGCCGTTCGTAAAAAATGTCAATCACGTCGGGTCACGAGTCATTTACATAAAACACGGCCCACTCATCCCCATTTGAATTAGGCGCGCTTATGCCGGCCCATTCACGCTACGCCGCCGTAACTTAGGAGGCAAGTGCTTTGTGAATACAGCACTTGCCTCTCTGACTTACGGCGGCGTAGCATATATGCGATATGCTACACCGCCTCAAAAGTAAGCCAGTCTATCTGAATCTGGCTATCTGTGTCTGCCATCAAATGCTGCCACTGCGCCCATCAAACACTGCCACTGTGCCCATCAAATGCTCCCAATTTGCCCTTCCCTCCCGCCCGCCCACTCGCGGCGAGCGGTGTATTCATTTCTCCTCCATGCTCCTCCATGTCTTCTCCTGTCCTCTCCTCCCATCCTCTCATATGATTGGACACCTGATAGGCATCCAATCACAGCACCTGTTGTTTCAGCCAATCAGGTTATGGGTGACGGGGTGATTTCCTCATCTCATGCACGAGCCTGAGACAGACATTCTGTGTCTGCCGTCAAATGCTGCCACTGTGCCCATCAAACACTGCCACTGTGCCCATCAAACACTGCCACTGTGCCCATCAAACACAGCCACTGTGCCCATCAAACACTGCCACTGTGCCTATCAAACACTGCCACTGTGCCCATCAAACACTGCCACTGTGCCCATCAAACACAGCCACTGTGCCCATCAAACACTGCCACTGTGCCTATCAAACACTGCCACTGTGCCCATCAAACACTGCCACTGTGCCTATCAAACACAGCCACTGTGCCCATCAAACACTGCCACTCTGCCTATCAAACACTGCCACTGTGCCCATCAAACACTGCCACTGTGCCTATCAAACACTGCCACTGTGCCCATGAATTGCTCCCAATGTGCCAACCCTCCCCCTGCCTACTCGCGGCGAGCGGTGTATTCCATCCTCCTCCATGCTCCTCCATGTCCTATATGTCTTCTCCTGTCCTCTCCTCCCATCCTCTCATATGATTGGACACCTGATAAGCGTCCAATCACAGCACCTGTTGTTTCAGCCAATCAGGTTAGGGGTAACAGACCCGAGCACCTGATTGGCGGAGAGGTAGTGTTAGGAAATCGTGTTTGCTGTGTGCCGGCAACTGAAACCGCGAGCCATTTTATATGGGATATAACTCTTTTTTTTTTTTTTTTATTACATTTTTGCTGCAGCAGGTTCTATACATGCTACATATGCGGCACTTTACAGGCAGACTAAGGGGACCCCCCAGGCACTATGTTTTTTTTTTTTTTAATTGATCTTATGCTTTAAAAAAAAAAAGATCTTATGCTCAGAAAAAAAAGTCTTCTGCTTTAAAAATAAATAAAAAAATTTCTCTTATGCTTTAAAAAAAAAAAATCGTATACTTAAAGCGGATGCGCCACTAAAAAAAAATATTAAAAGCCAGCAGCTACAAATACTGCAGCTGCTGACTTTTAATATAAGGACACTTACCTGTCCTGGAGTCCAGCGCCGATCGCAGCAGATGACGAGCCGATCGCTCGTCACCCTGCTGCTCCCCCCTCCATCCACGGTGAGGGAACCAGGAAGTAAAGCGCTCCGGCTTCACTGCCCGGTTCCCTACGGCGCATGCGCGAGTCGCGCTGCGCCCGCCGATTGGCTCCCGCTGTGTGCTGGGAGCTGAGTGTTCCCAGCAAACAACGGGGGACGGACGGGAAGCAAGGAAAAAACCCGTCTTTTGCCCGTATCGTAGGGCCGGAAGTGGGTGCAGATACCTGTCTGTAGACAGGTATCTGCACCCCCCTCCCCCCTAAAAGGTGTCAAATGTGACACCGGAGGGGGGGAGGGTTCCGATCAGCGCGACTTCACTTTAGAGTGGAGATCCGCTTTAAAAAAAAAAAAAAAAGATCTTATGCTTTAAAGAAAAAAAAAGAAATGGATCTTATGTTTTTTTTTTTTTTTAAATTATCTTATGTTTTTTAAAAAAAATTATCTTATGCTTTAAAAAAAAACTAAGAAAGATCTTATGCTGTAAAAAAAAAAAAAAAAGATCTTATACTTAAAAAAAAAAAAAAGATCTTCACCCTAAACCGACCTGACGTCCCTCCAAGATCATAGAGTGGATCAGAGATGATCCGGTCTCTGGTAACCTCTATGGCCGGCCACGCGACCCATTGGATCGTTTCTTGGGCATGCCAGTAAAAATGTTAAGCCCGAGCAACAATGGCGAGAGAAGCGGGAGGGAGACATCGCCTCCGACTGATCCTGAAAGCAAACCAGCAGCTAATTAGCCACTTGGATGACTTTTTGGGAGAAAGCCAATCGCCGGCTGAAAAAAAAAAATGGGCGTTGTCCATAACCCCGGTAAACCACTTGCAACCTGCAACGTACTGTATAAATACTTATTGCGGTTGTATGCAAAAACCGTTCATCGCGTTTGCAAAACAGCGGCTTCGCCAGTGCAATGCACGCTTTTGCGCACGTTTGCAGATTCCGCATATTTGAATTGGAGCCTTAAATAAATAAAACGATTTGGTAGCG
This sequence comes from Rana temporaria, assembly GCF_905171775.1. Lineage (NCBI taxonomy): Eukaryota > Metazoa > Chordata > Amphibia > Anura > Ranidae > Rana > Rana temporaria. The sequence continues at coordinate 3,374,208 of NC_053499.1, forward strand.
CGATAGCCATTCCGCGTCTCGTTTTTTTTTTTTTTTTTTCTGATCAATCTACCAACTAGAAGCGGGCAGGTAAAGTCACACAGAAGGACGTCTGCCGCCTCCGCCAGGCGCCTGAAGTTTTTTTTTTTTTTGGGAAGAAAATGTAAATGGAAGAGTTTCCTGCGAATTCCGAACGACTTTCAGAAAGTCTTTTTTTTTTGGGCAGCGAACGCGGAATAAATACGACCGTTTACTACGCCCGGGTCCGGACCTTCGCCGAAAGAGATACATTTGTATCCAGGCCGTCGCCATCCATCGCAGACAAAAAAAAAAGAAAGAGAGAGAGAGAGATAGTATCTTTTTGTACGGAGCGTCGAGGGTGGGGGAGGGGTACGAGAACGCATTAAGAAATAAAGATTCTGCATGAAAGATGCCGAGCGCGGCGCGTCAGAATATATAGAGGGCCGCTGACTGAGAAATCCATTTTCTCCTTGGATGATTTTCGCTTGGAACACGTTGCGGCTCGGCAAGGTGTAGGGTACCAATCACAAACGGCGCCAAGATTGATTATCGACGATCGTAATGGTGCTTATAAATACGGCCGCGCCTGATGAATGGCGGAGTACCGGCTACATCTAGTCAATCCGTGATTAAGTGTTCTGAGATACGGGACCGCCGTAGCTGTCTCCGCCGTTGCCGCCGCCGCCACCGCCGCTCGTATCCTCTCCCTGTGAATTAACAAAACGTGTTTCCCCCCGCTAACCTCAGCGATTAAACATTTACTGCGAGATTTTAATTTGAAGCTCCTGACACCCATGAGGCTCCTCCCCCCCACTAAGTATCATATACAGTGAAACCTCCGATTGCGAGTAACGCGGTTAACAAGCGTTTTCGCAATACGAGCATTTCCTTTTTTGAAAATCCTGACTCGGTTTGCGAGTGTTGTCTCCCAAATACGAGCAGGATTCAAGCCTCTGCGGTGTGCAGTACCGCATTTGGCCAGAGGTGAGGGGGGGGGGCATCGGAGCCAAGCGGAGCCGTTTAGAAACAGTGGCCCGGATTCAAAGAGATCTGCGCATTATTTACGGAGGCGCAGGGCAACGATTTTGCCCTGCGACCCGACAAATTTGCTCTGCTGCCCTTGATTCACGGAGCAGAAGCTCCGTGAATTGCGCGGGCCCGCCGGCAAAATTGCCCGGCGCTAGAGCACGCAATTTAAATGATCCCGTAGGGGGCGGGAATCATTTAAATTAGGCGCGCTCCCGCGCCGAGGGTAGAGCGCATGCTCCGTTGGGAAAGTTTCCCGACGTGCATTGCGGCAAATGACGTCGCAAGGACGTCATTTGCTTCCAAGTGAACGTGAATGGCGTCCAGCGCCATTCACGAATCACTTACGCAAACAACGTGAAATTCAAATTTCGCGACGCGGGAACGACGGGTATACTTTAGCATTGGCTGCCCCTACTATTAGAAGGGGCAGCCTTACGCTAAACATGCCGTACGGAAACGACGTAACTTGCGTATGCAGGGCTCGCGCAACATTGTGAATCGGTGTTAGTATGCAATTTGCATACTATACACTGAGCACAATGGGAGCGCCCCCTAGCGGCACACGCAAGAATGCAGCCTAAAATATGCGTGGCATAAGAGCCTTATGCCACGCAGATTTTAGGCTGCAGTCGGCGTTAAGATGTTCCTGAATCAGGAGCATTCGTAACGCCGGAGCAAGTAAGCAATTGCGCTGTGTAACCTATGGTTACACAGGCGCAATTGCTTCTTGAATCTGGGCCACTCAGAACTACTCTGAAAAACTCCTAAATACCCCGTTCCCGAGCCTTTCCGAGCTCAGCTGAGCTGTCCCTGAGCCGTTCCTAGTATTTCTAAGGCTCTCCGGTGCCCCCCTCACTTCTGGCCACATGCGGTATTGCAGGCCATAGAAGTCAATGCGGAACTAATTATTTTCATTTCCATTGACTTCTATGGGGGGGAAACTTGCTTTGATATACAAGTGCTTTGGATTACAAGCATTCTCCTTGAATGGATTATACTCGTAATCCGAGGTTCCACTGTAGTTACCTTTTTCCTTGGAGCCTTCTAGCCACTCCGGTGACATCACAGCTCCTTCCTCTTCCCTCTCAGTGAGCTCAAGATTCATGACGTTCCCCCCCCCCCACACCCCGGGGGGATGCATCATCAACTGGTTGGGCTCACGTGAAATGGGCTGAATGGCACCGGCTATCAATCAACCCAAAGACGGGGGAGGACACTGGTGACAGCACTGGAGCGCGAAGACAGTGAATAGAGGTTGGGTATTTTATTTATTTTTCATACAGGAAGGAGAGAGTCTGATCAATCAAAAAACATATCTATACACACATATACACTATATTGTCAAAAGTATTGGGACACCGGCCTTTACACACACATGAACTTTAATGGCATCCCAGTCTTAGTCTGTAGGGTTCAATATTGAGTTGGCCCCGCCCTTTGCAGCTATAACACCTTCACCTCTTCTGGGAAGGCCGTCCACAAGGTTTAGGAGGGTGTCTATGGGAATGTTTGATGATTCTTCCAGAAGAGCATTTGCGAAATGACGTCGCCCCGACGTAATTTTTTGAACGGCGACATGCGTTACGTCCTTTCGTATTCCCGGACGACTTACGCAAAAAAAAATTGAAATGCGACGCGGGAACGACGGCCATACTTTAACATGGGCTGTCTATTGTTACACCACCTAAATAGCAGCCGTAACTTTGCGACGCGAAAAGCCGACTAGCGACGGCATAAGAGAATGCGACGAACTCGCGTACCTTCGTGGATCGCCGTAAACAGCTAATTAGCATACCCGACGCGGAAAACGACGCAATCTCCACCCAGCGGCCGCCGAAGTATTGCATCCTAAGATCCGAAGCCGTACGCCTGTCGGATCTTAGCCACATGCCATCGTATCTTTGTTTGTGAATTACAAATTACAACTCATATTATGCGCATTAACACACACGCATTACCGTAACACACCAAAGCGCCAAGGTCTGAATGGGCTCTATGATAGCGTGGGGAAAGATAAGAACCATTGTCAGGTTTTTAATTGCTATCCAGAGAATTTTTCCCACTTCCTGCCTCGGTGACAACAGACAGGAAGTGAAGGAAAATCTGAAATGGGGACACAGACTGGCTTTTGGCTGAAAAAAAGGAGGAGCTTTCATGAAAATTCGGAATGTATCCATGACAGCCCCACTTTAATAGTTACAGCTTTCCAGGTCTCTCTGTGCTAAGACGGATCGGCCTATCGGCTCGCTCATTACCGAACGCTGATGAACGTAGCGCGGCTGTCACTGAATCGTGTACGGCGATGGAGATTAATTAACAGATCTGCATAATCGGGGGGGAAATATGAAAAATATGTTTAATTGAAACAACCGCCAATTAAACATTAAGCGCTAATACGAAAAATGCCAAAAGCAAATTTGTTAATTGAAGGTCTTTGCGTGCAGCGATTGTTTTATCAACGCACGACACGGAAAAAAAAAAGATCGCTCCGTCACGTGCAAAACCCGCCACATGAAAATCCGCTTCCATAGCGACACAGAGAAGTCTTAAAGGGCCAGCAAGATGAAATAGGTCCTGTCATGACTGGGCTGGGGGGTTAGTCTTTAGTGATCATGATCATGATAATGCTGCCTGCCATGACCTTTGCTATGTTGACAGGTAACTATATTGTCTGCTGCCTGCCCTTACCTGTGCAATGTTACTAGATAACTTTACTGTTTGCTGCCTGCCCTGACCTTTGCTATGTTGACAGGTAACTATATTGTCTGCTGCCTGCCCTTACCTGTGCAATGTTACTAGATAACTTTACTGTTTGCTGCCTGCCCTGACCTTTGCTATGTTGACAGGTAACTCTATTGTCTGCTGCCTGCCCTGACCTGTGCAATGTTACTGGATAACTCTGTCTGCTGCCTGCCCTGACCTTTGCTATGTTACTGGATAACTCTGTCTGCTGCCTGCCCTGACCTTTGCTATGTTACTGGATAACTCTGTCTGCTGCCTGCCCTGACCTTTGCTATGTTACTGGATAACTCTGTCTGCTGCCTGCCCTGACCTTTGCTATGTCATCAGATAACTTCACTGTCTGCTGACTGCCCACATTTTTGCTATGTTGACAGATATTTACTGGATAACTCTACTGTCTGCTGCCTTCCCTGACCTTTGCTATGTTCTTGGCTAAATCTACTGTTTGCTGCCTGCCCTGACCTTTGCTATGGTATTGGATAACTCTACTTTCTGCTGCCTGCTAATGACCTTTTCTATGTTATCAGATACCTATACTGCCTGCTGCTTGCCCTGATCTTTTCTATGTTATCGTATAACTCTACTGGCTGCTGCCTGCACTGACCTTTGCTATGTTACTGGATAACTCTAATGTCTGCGTCCTGCCCTGACTTTTGCTATGTTATAGAATAATTCTACTGTGTGCTGCCTGCCCTAACCCTAATTTTTGCTATGTTGACAGATAACTCCATTGTCTGCTGCCTGCCCTGACCTTTGCTATGTTATAGGATAACGCTACTGGCTGCTGCCTGCACTGACCTTAGCTATGTTATTGGATACATGTCTGCTGCTGACCTGACCATTGCTATGTTGACAAATAATACCGGATAACTCTACTGTCTGCTGCCTGCCATTACCTTTGCCATGCTGCTGGATAACTCTACTGTCTGCTGCCTGCCCTGACGTATGCAATGTTATTGGATAATCCTACTGTCTGCTGCCTGTCATGACCTTTGCTGTGTTATCAGATAACTCTACTGTCTGCTAACTGTCTGACCTTTGCTATGCTACTGGATAACTCAACAGCCTGCTTCCTGCCCTGACCTATGCAATTTTGCTGGATAACTCTACTGTCTGCTTCCTGCACTAACCTTTACTATGTTATCCGATAACTTTACTGTCTGCTGGCTGCCCTAATTTTTGCCATGTTGACAGATATTTATTGGATAACTCTACTGTCTGCTGCCTGCCGTGACCTTTGCTATGTTATTATTTAACTCTACTGTTGGGTGGCTGCCCTGACCTTTATTTTGTTGACAGTTAACTGTTTTGTCTGCTGCCTGCCCTGACCTTTGCAATGTTACTGGATAACTATACTTTCTGCTGCCTGCCCTGATCTTTGCTTTGTTGACAGATAACTGTATTGTCTGCTGCCTGCCCTGACCTTTGAAATGTTACTGGATAACTTTACTGTCAGCTGCCTGTCCTGCCCTGACCTTTGCTATGTTATTGGATAACTCTACTGGCTGCTGCCTGCACTGACCTTTGCTATGTTATTGGATAACTCTGTCTGCTGCCTGCCCTGACCTTTGCAATGTTACTGGATAACTTTACTGTCAGCTGCCTGTACTGTCCTGACCTTTGCTATGTTATTGGATAACTCTACTGGCTGCTGCCTGCACTGACCTTTGCTATGTTATTGGATAACTCTATCTGCTGCCTGCCCTGACCTTTGCTATGTTATCAGATAACTCTACTGTCTGCTGCCTGCCTTAATGGAAAGCGATCCTTACTCCTGCACTGATCGGCACATACACAATGACGTGAAACAGATGCTCTGTGCCGATGTGGTATGATGATGCACCCCCCAAGGGGGCAGCCGCAGGTCCATGGCAGCCTGAGCTCAGAAGAAGTGGGTTACATAGCATTGGCAGTCATTCAACCTGCAAGACCAAGGACTGGTGGGAATGAATTACTGCAGGTGACCGTTCTGGATTGAAGGTGAGTCTTAACGTTTTGCTGACCACCCAACGCATGTGTGCGGCACCCTCGCTCCACACAAACGTATGTGTCCATTGTGCACCATGGTTTTGGGCTAAGAGCGCACTCACTTCACACTCTCAACACACTAAGTGAACTATCCCTGACTGTTAACGTAACGTGAGTTTATGCGAGAAGCTTCAGAACATTTGAATGTTGATCATGGGAGGGGCTCCAGAACATTTGACCACTGATCCTGGGAGGAGCCCCAGAACATTTGACCGTTGATCTTGGGAGGAGCTCCAGAACATTTGACCGTTGATCATGGGAGAGGCTCCAGAACATTTAACAGTTGATAATGGGAGAGGCTCCAGAACATTTGACCGTTGATCATGGGAGGGGCTCCAGAACATCTGACCGTGGATCATGGGAAGGGCCCCAGAACATTTGACCGTTGATCATAGGAGGGGCTCCAGAACATTTGACTGTTGATCATGGGAGGGGCCCCTGAACATTTGATCATTGATCATTCATGGTAGGGGCTCCAGAAGATTTGACCGTTGATCATGGGAGGAGCTCCAGAACATTTGACCGTTGATCATGGTAGGGGCTCCAGAACATTTGACCGTTGATCATGGGAGGAACTCCAGAACATTTGACCGTTGATCATGCTAGGGGCTCCAGAACATTTGACTGTTGATCATGGAGGAGCGTCAGAACATTTGACCATTGATCATGGAAGGGGCTCCAGAACATTCGACCATTGATCATGGGAGGGCTCCAGAACATTCGACCATTGATCATGGGGGGGGGCTCCAGAACATTTGACTGTTAATCATGGGAGGAGCTCCAGAACATTTGACCGTTGATCATGGGAGGGGCTCCAGAACATTTGACCATTGATCATGGAAGGGGCTCCAGAACATTCGACCATTGATCATGGGGGGGGCTCCAGAAAATGTGACCGTTGATCCCGGGAGGAGCCCCAGAACATTTGACCATTCCTTGGGAGGGGCCTCAGAACATTTGACCATTGATCATGGGAGGGGCTCCAAAACATTTGACCGTTGATCATGGGAGGGGCTCCAAAACATTTGACCGTTGATCATGGGAGGGGGCTCTTGAACATTTGACCGTTGATCATGGGAGGGGGCTCCTGAACATTTGACAGTTGATCATGGGAGGGGCTCCAGAACATTTAACTGTTGATCACGAACCCCTTAAAGGGACAGCAGGAGGCATCGGCAAGTATTTTTTTTTAATAACTTTATTATTATTTTTACTTGTTTTATAATTCTACCAGCAATATTCTTTTTAGTATAACAATGCTCTTTAAAGATTTTCTGGCACAGGTGTTCAGGAGACCGCGCCTGACCTCATTTCTCGGTAGTGAGCTCGCGTTGATTAGCTGCTTGCGCAACGCCCTTCATTTCACATGTAAATGGATGGATTCCCAGGCGCGCCACACTCCCCCCTCCCCCTGGTGTCAGGTCCTCAGGAGGGGGCTTCTTAAATTGGCAATATATGGAAGTGAACTTTCATGGCGACTTTCCTCCCTTCGCTCTCTCTGCCCGAGCAACATTTTTTTACCATTGCAGATTTTCAGAGCAAGATTGAAACATTTCCGATTAAAAAAAACTTCTGGATCATTTAAAGGTTACGCGGCACCTGCGCCTGACGCGTGTAATGGAGGCGCTGACACCGCCAAGCGGGATTGTTCATTTATTAAGTGGCGGCGCCGGGTTAAGATGGTGCACTGCGGTGCTGTCATAAGGTTTGTATTGTCACCTCTATTGACACGCCATGAATATTAATCGCCGTACAGCGGCATTCTGGGAAGAGCGGCTTGATTTACTGTCATTAGCGATCATGTAAAGCTTCAAAGAAGGTTTTTGCAAATTCAGGCTTTCAGGTCGGCTGAGACGTCTCTCCGACACGGCAATGGAGGGGAGGGGGGGGGGGCGCGTCAGTATCTGCCCTCTCCTGGTCTGAAACACACTAAAAAAGACAAGGGGCTAGATTCAGTAAGAAGTTACGTCGGCGTATCTGTTGATATGCCGCGTAACTTCTAGGATGCGCCGGCGTATCTTTTTTCTGTATTCAGAAAGCAAGATAAGCCGGAATTTTGCTAAGATACGACCGACGTAAGTCTCTTACGCCGTCGTATCTTAGGGTGCATATTTACGCTGGCCGCTAGGTGGCGCTTCGTTGATTTAGGCGTAGAATATGCAAATGAGCTAGATACGCCGATTCACAAACGTACGTGCGCCCGGCGGATTTTTTTACGTTGTTTACGTAAGGCTTTTTCCGGCGTAAAGTTACTCCTGCTATATGAGGAGTAACCAATGTTAAGTATGGACGTCGGGACAGCGTCGAATTTTGCGTAAGTCGTTCGCGAATAGGGCTTTGCGTAAATTACGTTCACGTCGAAAGCATTGACTATTTGCGACGTGATTAGGAGCATGCGCACTGGGATACGTTCACGGACGGCGCATGCGCCGTTCGTTAGAGACGTCATTTACGTGGGGTCATGTTTTATTTACGTAAAACACGCCCACCTCTTCTCAATTTGAATTTGGCGCGCTTACGCCGGCAGATTTACGCTACGCCGCCGTAACTTAGGGCGCAGGTTCTTTTTTAATCCAGCCCCAGCCTTACCAAGTTATGGCGGCGTAGCGTATCTGAGATCTGAGATATCTGAGATACGCTACGCCCGCAGCCTCTTTGCAGCCACTTCCTGTCTACGTGCACCCCAGTGATGGCTGCGTGGCACTTCCCAGCGTGGGCTTCCTGATGGTGGCAACAGCGGGCCGTGTCTGTTAGACGTGTGCAGAGAGAAAGAAGTTGTTTTTCGATTTGATATTTACATAAATTCATTGAATTAATTTTTGGAATAATTTTCGTGTTTTGAATCGATTTCAAATTTTTTCGAATTCCAATTTGATATTTTGTGATATTTTAACCACTTAAGACCCGGACCTTTAGGCAGCTAAAGGACCCGGCCAGGTTTTGCGATTCGGCGCTGCGTCTCTTTAACTGACAATTGCGCGGTCGTGCGACGTGGCTCCCAAACAAAACTGGCGTCCTTTTTTCCCCACAAATAAAGCTTTCTTTTGGTGGTATTTGATCACCTCTGTGGTTTTTATTTTTTGCGCTTTAAACAAAAATAGAGCGACAAATTTGGAAAAAAATGCAATCTTTTTTACTTTTTGCTATAATAAATATCCCCCAAAAATATATAAAAAAACATTTTTTTCCCCTCAGGTTAGGCCGATACGTATTCTTCTACATATTTTTGGTAAAAAAATATCGCAATAAGCGTTTATCGATTGGTTTGCGCAAAATTTATAGCGTTTAAAAAATAGGGGATCGTTTTATGGCATTATTATTAATATTTTTTTTTTTACTAGTAATGGCGATTTTTTTCGTGACTGCGACATTATGGAGGACACATTGGACACTTTTGTCAAATTTTTGGAACCATTGTCATTTTCACAGCAAAAAGTGGTATTACTGTGAAAATGACAATGGCAGTGAAGGGGTTAACCACTAAGGGTTAAGTGTGTCCTAAGGGAGTGATTCTTATTGTAGGGGGGCGTGGCTGTAGGAGTGACGTCACTGATCGTCGTTCCCTATATCAGGGAACAGACGATCAGTGTCACTGCCACACAGAAGAACGGGGAAGGCGTGTTTACACTCACCTCTCCCCGTTCTTCAGCTCCTGTGACTGATCGCGGTCACGGAGCTTCGGACCGGGTCGCGAGCGCTTCGCCGGCGGCACGCTCGCGACCCCTCTTAAAGGCATTGTACAGGTACGTGTCTGTGCCCAGCCGTGACGTATATCGGCGTGAAGGGGTCCTTAAATGGTTAATTATAAGCGGAGCTTAATGGTCCGGGTCAGCTCCTGACGCAAAGTTTTTTTGGGGACCTACGGCTGGGGAGCATTGATTTTTCAAAGTCGGGCACCCCTTCCATAGACTCCCATGTTAAACACTTATTTCTCTGGTAAGTTTGGGGATCCGGTGCCGGCTGGCCGTAGGTCCCCTGGACCCGAAACTTGGCACACGTGTAGCCTCCTCTGTTCTCCTCTACAAGTGTGCAAAGTTTGCTGTCTGGGGGACCTACGGCCGGGGAGCACCCATTTTTTTCAAAGCTGGGCACCCCTTCTATATACTAGCATGTTTAAAATAAGTCTAGTCATGGGCACAGTGAGGCATGGGCACGGTGAGGCATGGGCACGGTGAGGCATGGGCATGGTGAGGCATGGACACGGTGAGGCATGGACACAGTGAGGCATGGGCACAGTGAGGCATGGGCACGGTAAGGCATGGGCACAGTGAGGCATGGGCACAGTGAGGCATGGGCACGGTAAGGCATGGGCACAGTGAGGCATGGGCACAGTGAGGCATGCAGATGGACACCCTAGGCTTATACTCGAGTCAATACGTTTTCCCAGTTTTTTGTGGTAAAATTAGGTGCCTCGGCTTATACTCGAGTATATACGGTATGTATAAATATTGCGGTTGGCAAGTCTATAAATCCAGCGCAGGGGGGCGGGAACCTACATCACGGACAGAAGAAGGAAGCAATGACTATGTTCAGCTAATAACAATAGTAATAACCGGTTACTGTTAAATGCTATTTAAAATTCACGGAAAAGCAGCTGGGGGCGGTGGGGGGGGGGGGGGGGCGCTTTCCCTGGATGATCGCGGTGGGACGCCAGCCTGCACATGTACATATAAAGTAGTTGTATGACCAACGAATGTCTCTCGTCCCCCTCCCTCCTTCCTATGTTCATATGTCGGCGCGCACGAACAGCACGGCGCCATGAATATTAATGATCCCCGGGGTTCGGATTTTTTAAAGGTTTCTTTTTTTGCTACAATTACAGAAAAAGGAAAAAAAATGATAACATTAAATCTACATGAAATATATTGCTCCCTGACCCCATTAGTGCGATCCTAGGAGCCGTATGGAGCTGCCAGCGCTTCTGACGCATACAATGGCAAATATATAGCTTGACGTTCAGAAAGTGGCGGAAATTATTTCTTTAGTATTTCTAAAAAAAAAGCGCGTTATGATAAGTGGTAGGAGAGCTGCCGCAGATACGACTCTTACCGGCCGAGATGGCGCTGAATGCATGGAGGTGTATTTATTTAAAAAAAGATATACCGGATTTATCGTCGTATACGCGCACTTTTTTGCCCTGAAAATCTTTTTCAGGGAAAAACCGTGGGTGCGCGATATACGCCGATACCCGCTTCCCGCGCTGTGTTTGAACCACTGCGCCGACATATACCAAGCGCAGTACACTCGGGTATAGTCGGGCAGGCCCGGCTCCTCTCGCGGTCACGTCCTGTGCGTCCTGTACGTCCTTTACGCGAAAGGAGCCGAGCCTGCTCGACTATACCCGAGTGTACTGCGCTCGGTATATGTCGGCGCAGTGGTTCAAACACAGCGCGGGAAGCGGGGATCGAGTGGGGAGGACACCACGATGGCCGCAGAAGGACGCCGGACCGGACGAGGCCGCTGATGGACGCGATGGACGACGGGCAGGACGCGATGGACGACGGGCAGGACGCGATGGACGACGGGCAAGACACCGACGAGGGGCATCCAAACTGTAAGTATTTTTTTTCTCAGGAATTTTCCTTCAAGTTCGGGGGTGCGCGCTTTACGCCGGGGCGCGTTATAGCAAGATAAATACGGTATATTGCTGTTCATCCTTTGAAGCTGTAAAAGTTCACCTTACAGATCTTTTCTGTGAAGGTGAACTTACGCTTTAAGGGCAATACATTACACAAGCATTAAACATAACACTACCACTAGTGGCAGAATAAATAATTACAGTAAAATATATGAGGTTGCTGTTGAGTGGGGGTGTTAGCATGTTGTTATACAGGCCTAGGCGCAACAACCATTTTCATATATTATAGTGTGGTTAGGAGTTCTGCCACTAGGTGGCGGTGTTCTATTTAAGGACAATACATTACACAAGCATTAAACATAACACTACCATCTAGTGGCAGAACTACTAATTGCAGCATAATAGGCTGATTAGGGCTAGCCAAGAATAAATAGGATCAGAAAGGATGTTCAGTGCCCTTTCTTTTTGCCCCCGCCTCCCTCCAGTGTGCCATACAGTACTTGTGTGCCAAAAGCCTCTTCAGTTCCGGGCAGAGCCCAGCTACGTAAGTGCAGTGTCCCGCGCATGCAGAGATACGCTGAGCTTTGTCACATGCACATCAGCCCATCTTTGCGCATGCACAGGAAACCTGCATGTGCACATATGTGCCGTAGGTCTCAGGTAAGACCCAAAGCCCTGCGGCTTATCACATGCAAAATTGGGGGGGGGGGGGGGGGTCATCTTCATACTTGCTGCATCTATTATGAGTGCTGAGATGGAGGGAACCCCCCTTATAATGGGCACAGAAGGTATTCAGACCCGGGAACTCAGCACAGGGATGGTGGGAACTGCCGCCACTGTGCCCATCAAACGCCGCCACTGTGCCCATCAATTGCAGCCACTGTGCCCATCAAATGCTACCACTGTGCCCATCAAATGCTGCCACTGTGCCCATCAAATTCTGCCACTGTGCCCATCAAATGCAGTCATTGTGCTTATCAATTGCCACCACTGTGCCCATCAAATGCCGCCACTGTGCCATCAAACACAGCCACTGTGCCCATCAATTGCCGCCACTGTGCCATCAAACGCAGCCACTGTTCCATCAATTGCCGCCACTGTGCCCATCAATTGCCGACACTGTGCCATCAAACACAGCCACTGTGCCCATCAATTGCCGCCACTGTGCCATCAAACGCAGCCACTGTTCCATCAATTGCCGCCACTGTGCCCATCAATTGCCGACACTGTGCCATCAAACGCAGCCACTGTGCTCAATAATTACAGCCACTGTGCCCATCAATTGCAGCTAATGTGACCCGCCCCCCCCCGCGCCCGCTCGCCGTCTGCCCGGCCATTACCCTATCTCGGTGGGGCAGTGGGTGACGGCGGCAAGAGGTGTCCTCCATGCGTCTCCTCCTGATAGGCGTCCAATCACAGCACCTGTCATTTCAGCTAATCAGGTGATAGGTAACAGACCCGAGCACCTGATTGGCGTAGAGGTGGTTCAGTGTTAGGAAAGCCAATATTCATTCGCTGTTCTAACACACCTGGGTGGACTGCGAGCACCAAATAATGGCACTCGCAGGTCCCCTTTTTTGACGCCTATTAGAACCTATGGCTCTAATCAGGTGCTTCAAAAACACAACCCCCCCCCCCCCCCCCCGCCGCTGTATTTCAGTCTCCCGGCATCGGAATCAGCACGGGGTGGTGGGAACTTCTCATAATGGGCACAGCAGGTGTACAGACCCAGAAACGTGGCACAGGGATGGTGGGAACCCCTCATAATGGGCACAGCGGGGGTGCAGACCTGGGAACTCAGCACAGGGATGGTGGGAACCCCTCATAATGGGCACAGCGGGTGTACAGACCCGGGAACTCAGCACAGGGATGGTGGGAGCCCCTCACAATGGGCACAGCGGGGGTACAGACCTGGGAACTCAGCACAGGGATGGTGGGAACCCCTCATAATGGGCACAGCAGGTGTACAGACCCGGGAACTCAGCACAGGGATGGTGGGAACCCCTCATAATGGGCACAGCGGGGGTACAGACCCGGGAACTCAGCACAGGGATGGTGGGAACCCCTCATATGGGACAAAGCAGTTTAGGGGAACTTTGTCATATGCCTGGGTAGTTTTCCTATAAAAATGCCTCCGGGTGAATAAAACAAATACAGGCAAATATTCATCCAGCCGTAACCAGCAGCAAATCCCGGCCATTGTTTATTTCATATCTGTCCATTCGGATTTGTGTTTAATGCGCACGCCTGGCATGTAGACGCCAAATCCCATTCCGGCCCGTCATCCTTTCTGTTTTCCAATATACAGTATTTTCAATTATTACTAACTAGATTTTCCAGAAATACATTTTACCCGGCGGATGCGGGATTATTTTTTCTCTATTTTTTCCAGATGGCGTTCGGTTCGCTTTACGGGGGAGGGGGGGGGAGCCCCGGAGAAGCGCTGAATATTTGAATAACAAAATGTAAATAAAAGTGAAATATTTTTGCGGGAGGTGGAATGGAAATGCCGTCGCTTCGGATGTCACTTTTATTAAACGCGCGCCCTTCCATTTCATGCGTTGGGAGGCAGCGAAATTGGTGCGTTTACAGATGGCTTCACCTAATGGCTTTCTGTCACATGGATTTGAATTCTGCATTTTCGTCCGCGAAGGTAAACTCCGGCAGAACGCAGAATGTGTCATTACGGACCAATTCCCCCCCCTCTGCCCCTCCTCCCCCCCCCCCCACCCCCCGCAATATGTTACCCGCCAGCTAACGCAACCTTTTGCTTTACCTAACCTTGTCAGATTGAAAATGAACTTGTCTGGTTAATGGGAGCTGCGGAGACGCCGTTCTGAAAACTTCTACGGCAACGCTTTAAATCTCCCGATGATAAAGGAAATCGTAGAGTGCAGCAGGCGAGGTTTAGAGTTTACCCGCCATTCTGATATGGGGAATTTAAGGCAAAATCAACGTTTTTTTGGTTCAGTGAGAGGTGGAGACGCAATGTGGTGAAAGAAAAGCTTGCAGCGTGCAGTGAAATCAGAGTAAGCTCAGAGTAAGACCAGTCCAGAGCTTCTTCTTTCTTCTTCTTTCCTCTTCCTTCTTCTTTTGTCTTCTTATTTCTTCATCTTCCTTTCTCTTACTTCATCTTTCTTCTTTTTCCATCTTCTTCCTTTATTTTCTTCTTCTTCCTTCTTCTTTCGTCTTTCTTCTTCCTTCATCTTCCTTCTTCTTTTTCCATCTTCTTCCTTCTTCTTTCGTCTTTCTTCTTCTTTCATATTCCTACTTCATCTTCCTTCTTCATCTTCCTTCTTCTTCTTCCTTCCTCTTCCTTCTTTTTCCTTCATCTTCCTTCTTTTTTTTTTATTTTCTTCCTTCATCTTCTTCCTTCTTCTTTCGTCTTTCTTCTTCTTTCATATTCCTACTTCATCTTCCTTCTTCATCTTCCTTCTTCTTCCTTCCTCTTCCTTCTTTTTCCTTCATCTTCCTTCTTTTTTTTTTATTTTCTTCCTTCATCTTCTTCCTTCTTCTTTCGCATTTCCTCTTCTTCATCATCCTTCTTCCATCTTCTTCCTTCTTCTTTCGTATTTCTCCTTCCTTCATCTTCCTTCTTCTTCATCTTCTGTCTTCTTTTCCCATCTTCTTCCTTCTTCTTTCTTCTTATTTATCTTCCTTCTTCTTCCTTCATCTTCCTTCTTTTTCCATCTTCTTCCTTCTTCTTCTTCTTTCATCCTTCTTCCTTTCATCTTCTTTCTTCTTCATCTTTCTTCTTCCTTTTCCATAGTCTTCCTTCATCTTCTTCTTTTTTCTTCTTTTTTCTTCTTTCTTCTTCCTTCATCTTCCTTCATCTTCCTTCCTCTTTTTCCATCTTCTTCCTTCATTTTCTTCCTTTTTCTTTCGTCTTTCTTCTTCCTTCATCTTACTTCTTCATCTTCCTTCTTTTTCCATCTTCTTCATTTCTTCTTTCGTCTTTCTTCTTCCTTCATCTTCCTTCTCCTTTTTCCATATTCTTCCTTCTTCTTCTTCTTCTTCTTCTTCTTCTTTCGTCTTTCTTCTTCCTTCATCTTCCTTCTCCTTTTTCCATATTCTTCCTTCTTCTTCTTCTTCTTCTTCTTCTTCTTCTTCTTCTTCTTCTTCTTTCGTCTTTCTTCTTCCTTCATCTTCCTTCTTCTTCATCTTTCTTCTTTTTCCATATTCTTCCTTCATCTTCTTCTTTCTTCTTTCGTCTTTCTTATTATTCTTCCTTCTTTTTCCATCTTTTTCCTTCATCGTCTTCCTTTTTCTTCCGTCTTCCTTCATCTTCCATCTTCTTCATCTTCCTTCTTCTTCCTTCTTCTTCCTTCATCTTCCTTCTTCTTCATCTTCCTTCTTTTTCCATATTCTTCCTTCATCTGCTTTATTCGTCTTTCTTCTTCCTTCATCTTCTTTATTTGTCTTTCTTCTTCCTTCATCTTCTTTCTTCTTCTTCATCTTCCTTCTTCTTTTTCCATCTTCTTCCTTCATCTTCTTCTTTAGTCTTCCTTCATCTTCCTTCTTCTTCTTCTTCCTTCCTCTTCCTTCATCTTTTTTCTTCTTCCTTCATCGTCTTCCTCCTTCTTCTTCTTCCATCTTTCTTCTTCCCTCATCTTCCTTCTTCTTTTTCCATCTTCTTCCTTCTTTTGTCTTTCTTCTTCCTTCTTCTTTCTTCTCAACCAATACTCTGCTGTAGGTTCCACTTTAGTCCATGTGCTGCTCACATGTGTTGCTTCCACCCTTAGCGTTTGGGGGTTATATTTCTGGCCACCTCAAAGTTCAGTTGATGGCACCTGTTTGTCTTCCTTGATTTGTTTGAGCAGCGTTTTTTCTTCTGTGCTGCCCATTGAATCCTCCAGTGGACAGGTTGATATCAGCATGGCAACTAATTCATTCTGCAAATTTGGCCAAATCATAGCACATATCTGTGTTTTTTGGATTTGATCCTTTACTGAAGATTAATGATTGCAGCTTTTCTGAATTGTCTCATTCCGATGGCAATCACAAAGACTGTCTTAGGCATTGCATTTCTGCCTTAGATGTTGCATTTGGAAGGCCGTGGAAATGTTTAAAGTCAGATTTGAGTCCATGTTTCCGAACCGCACTGAACAATTCTAAGGATCAATGTTCGGAGGAGGCAATTTTTTTTCTTGGTGGAGATGTTGGCCTTCTTCCAAGGGGCACGCCATTTGAGTGAGGTGAACACTACTGTTGGCTGGTTGATCCTGCTCTGGACTTCAGTAGTGGATGCAATCATCTTCTCATGCACCAATGATCCTAGCTATTTGAATTCTTGGACCTGCTCAATCATCGAGGTGAACGCTGGCCTATAATCCATCCATGGTGGTCACTTTGGTCTTATCCCTACTAATTCTTAGGTCGTAAGATTGAACGATGTGGGTAACATGGTAAAGGATGTGACCTCTACATTCATGTCAGCAAGTATCGCATTGTCATCTGCAAACATTAAGTTAGTCTGGACCAGGGCCATCTTAATAGCATCATGGGCCCCGGGGCAAAGCAACGCTCTGGAGCCCCTACAATGATGACAGTGCAGGTACACAGACATCAAGTAGGTAGGAGGCAGACTGCCTCCCCTGTGTATCTATCACTCTCAATGCCATCATGGGGCCTCCAATTACGGGGCAGCGTGGGCTCAAGGACCAGCTGCTTTGGGGACAGTGCAGGGGCCCCCCATTCAGTTAGGGCCCCTGGGCAGTGCCCAGGTCTGCCCTCTCATTAAGACAGCCCTGGTCTGGACAATGTTCACATTGTCCTTGAAGGCTTCCCTCAAACTTGAATTGATCGCAATATTGATAGTGACAATGTGAGTATTGGAGGCAATTTTCTTACTTCAAAAGAACCCTTGAAATCATCCTAAGGTCTTGGGGAACCCATGCTAAAACCAATTCGTTAGGGGGCAGTGATAAAATGACCCTAACATTTGTGGCCAATGGGTAGAATGTCCCCTTACAGAGGTGGTCAATGGGAAGAATGCCCCCTTTACAGCGGTGGTCAGTGAGAAGAATGCCCCCCTTACAGTAGTAGTCAGTATGCCAATTGTAGAGATAGCTAAAAGGTAATTGGTGTCATGCAGCTGGCTATGCCAGGAGGCATTGGTCCCAGAACTATGCAGGAATCATCACTGGAGGTCAATTAGCTGAAGCTCAAAGAGGAACTTCAGGAGAAACCCTAGGGTTACAGGGGGGAGCAACCTCAGGAGGAACCCTAGGTTTACATGCGGGAGCAACCTCAGAGGAACCATAGAGTTACATGAAAGAACAGCCTCTGGAGGAACCCCTGGGGTTACATGAAGGAGCAACCTCAGGAGAAACCCTAGGGTTAGATGGGGGAGCAACCTCAGGAGAAACCCTGGGGTTACATGGGGGAGAAATCTCAGGAGGAACCCTAGGGTTACATGGAGGTGCAATCTTAGGGGAACCCTAAGGTTACATGGAGCAGCAAGCTCAGAAGGAATCCTAGGGTTGCATGGAGCAGAAACCTCAAGAAGAACCCTAGAGTTAAATGGAGGAGCAGCCTTAGAAGGAATCCTAGGTTTACCTGGAGCAGCAACCTCAGGAGGAGCAACCCAAAGGTTACACGGGAGAGCAACATCAAGAGGAACGCTAGGATGACATAAAACCCTGGTTGAGCATGGTTGCATTCGATTCTCACACAGTATCATCCATCTTTAAGCAAACATTGACTGCATGTGAATCTTTTATGCATTTTCAATGACAGCGATTGGTTCACCACCAGTGAATATTTTATAAAAGTTTACATTCATCCCTATTTTTCCTGATTCTACCTGACCATCTCCCCTAACATATGACCCTCATTTGGAAGACGGTTCAGGAAATGCAGTCACCTTCATGTAAATGTGGTCCGCGCTCGGCAGGGAGGGGTGAATAATGCACAGTCAGGTGTATTGATTATACAGCCTTGATTGGCACTCAGCTAGCTTCTTCTTTTTTGGATCACGGCGCCACCCCATGCGCCTACTTCCTCCTCCAATAGTATCGCCTGTCCTTTCAGACAATCGGGTAATGGGTCTCTGATTGGCCAGGAGGAGAATCAGTGTGAAAATTTGGAATATTCATTCGCTATTGTCACACAACTGGGTGGGCTCTGTGCCTCAAATCCACCCTTTTTGGAAGCCAATTGGAGCCTCTGGCATGTATCCAAATCCCCAGCTGCTTCCTGTGTGCTTCTCCTCTGGCCATTACTCTGGTCCCCTGTCCTTCTCTGGCCCCCTCTGTGTCTTTCTCTGCCCCCCTGTTCTCCTTCAGCCCCCCTCCATCTCCTTCTCTGCCCCCCTTTTCTCCTCTGGCCCCCCTCAGTGTCCTTCTCTGCTGCCCCCTAATCTCTGGCCTCCCTCCGTGTCTTTCTTTGCCCCCCCCAGTTCTCCTGCAGCCCTCCTCCATGTCCTTCGCCACCCTCCCCTGTTCTCCTCCAGCCCCCCTGTGTCGTCCTCCGCCATCCCCTGTTCTCTGGCCTCCCTCAGTGTCCTTCTCTGGCCCCTGTTCTCCTCTGGCTCCCCTCTGTGTCCTTCCCTGCCCCCCTGTTTTCCTCTGGCCCCCTCAGTGTCCTTCTCTGCCCCCTCCATGTCCTTCTATGCCTCCCCCTTTCCCCTTTGCCCCCCTTCATGTCCTTCTCTGCCCCCCGTTCTCCTCTGGGCCCCCTCCAATTCTTGCTCCGCCCCCGCTCTCCCCTCAGCCCCCCTCCGTGTCCTTCTCCGCCTCCCTCGTTTTCTTCCGGCACCCCTCCGTGTCCTTCTCTGCCCCATGATCTCCTCCAGCTCAATTTTATTTCGTTCTCCGCCCCCCCCCAGTTCTCCGGCCCCCCTCCGTGTCCACATGTTTTCCAGCGACACCCCTCCATGTCCTTCTCCGCCCCCTGTTCTCCCCTCTGCCCCCCTTCGTGTCCTTCTCTGCCCCCTGTTTTCTCCTCTGGCCCCCCTCCGTGTCCTTCTCCGCCCCCTGTTCTCCCCTCTGCCCCCCTTCATGTCCTTCTCTGTCCCCTGTTTTCTCCTCTGGCCCCCCTCCGTGTCCTTCTCTGCACCCCTGTTCTCCTCCGGTCTCCCTATGTGTCTTTCTCTGCCCCCCCCCCCCCATTTTTTATAGAAGCACAGAGACCCAGTGATGACATCAGTAGATCTAAAATAAAGTATGTTATAAAAACAGCATGTTGACGACAGGAAAGGCAAAATAAAAGCAGATTAAACTTCAGCTTTAAACTCGGTTTAGAAAAAGAAAATCACTCCGGCTTTAGAACATTTTATTTTTTTTCTAAGCACTGAGTTTCTGACAGCTCCGTACTTCAAGGTGACTTTTATAGACCGTGATTGATGTTAATATCAGGTTCACTTTTCAACAGGAAAGGAGAAAATAATACAAAAAAATATCTATGGGTTATTTTTAAGAATTTGTCCTCTTGTGTGCCCGCCGCTCTGCGAGATCCAAATTAATGAAAATTACGGCAGAATTTGTTCCCAACCCGATAATTAAAAAAATTGACTGCCGGAAAAAAAAAAATCCCGATCTGCTGATTTACTTCAAACAGGAATTAAAATTTATTAAGAAATTTGGGGTTTAATTTTGTCGATTTAACAGCAATTTGCAAGGTAAATGAACCTGCCGGCGCGTTCGGCTCGGGTAAAAGAAAAGCGATGTGAGCGTTCCGTCAGATTTTATTTTATTGCTGTTCCTTGAATGTTCCCGGATACAAAGTTTATTATTTGCTTTTTAGATTCTATGTGCTTTGCGAGGGCCGCCATACTTTTGACAGAAACCATGAATCAGACTGAGACAGAAGTACAGTTAATCACACTTGTTTATTATTAATAATAATAATAATAATAATAATAATAATAAAAAGATAAACAGAGTAAGCGTAGTCAAACCATAGCCAGAGTTCAGCAACTGGATCGGATTGTCAGCCAAGCCAAATGTCAGAGAGCCAGAGATTAACGTAGTAGAACAACAAGCAGGATCAGGAGCCAGAAGGAACGTCAGCCAAGCAAGTCTTCAACAGGAACGCAGGAGAGGAGTCTCTGTGATGTTGACCAAGGTGAAGGCAGAGAGCAACTGAGCTGGAAGGCTTAAGCAGGCAGGACTGACGAGCAGGATCAACAGGTGAGTCACTGTGGAGAGATAGGAGCTGGCAATTAGCTGACAGCTGAGCGGCCAGCTCAGAAATGGAAGGGCTGAGCCCAGCCCTGACAATTTTACATTTTATAATTGTAGGAATGGCAGCAGCTGCAATGACCCAAGGTGTGGAGTCTAAGCACCAGTTGACCTTTTTCTTGTGCTACTGATGATGGAGGTATGTCAGAAACCCCTGTAAGCCTTGGTTTCCCTTTTCAATAATTGGCACCAGGCCATGGACCCCATGATTGTCCTACCAAGGCATTGTAATAACAGAAGGGCTACAGTGTGGGGAAAGTTCACAACAAGGTGGTAGACAAGAGAGTAGTCCAGATCAGGCAGAGGTCATGGCAGGTAGCAGACAAAGGGATAGTCAGATCCAGGCAGAGGTCTTGGCAGATAGCAGACAAGAGAGTAGTCAGGATCAGGCAGATTATGGCAGGTAGCAGACAAAAGAATATTAAGATAGAGGCAGAGGTCATGGCAGGTAGCAGACAAGAGAGTAGTCAGGATCAGGCAGAGGTTATGGCAGGTAGCAGACAAAAGCATAGTCAGATCCAGGCAGAGGTCATGGAAGATAGCAGACAAGAGAGTAGTCAGGAATGGATCAGGCAGAGGTTATGGCAGGTAGCAGACAAAAGGATAGTAAGATCCAGGCAGAGGTCATGGCAGATAGCAGACAAGAACATAGTCAGGATCAGGCAGAGGTCATGGCAGGTAGCAGACAAAAGGATAGTCAGATCCAGGCAGAGGTCATGGCAGGTAGCAGACAAGAGAGTAGTCAGGTCCAGGTAGAGGTTGCAGCAGGTGACAAGTGAGAAAATAATCAGAGCAAAAGTCTAGACAGATGGCAAGCAAATGAGTAGTTCGGTCCAGGCAGAGGTCTCGGTAGGCAGCAAGCAAGAGAATAGTCAGGTCTATCCGGGTTGTGGGTAGATTATATAATGCTCTTCCTCAGGCATCTGATGATTAGACACGGCACCAGACACTTAAAAAGATGGGGCTTGCATACCCTTCTGGTCATAGGATATGCCAAACATCATTACTGGTCTGGGAGATAGTGGAGATTTTTTAGGAATCCTGGAAATCCTGGTAGGAATCCTGAATGAAATCTTGGATGACCCTGCATGGACCCTACAAGGTATCCTGGAGAACCCAGCAGGGATCCTGCAAGGAATCCTGGAAGAGCCACAGAGATTCTACAAGGAATTCTGGAGAACCCAGCAGGTATCCTGTGAGGAATCCTGGAAGAGCCACAGAGATTCTACAAGGAATCCTGGAGAACCCAGCAGGTATCCTGTGAGGAATCCTGGAAGAGCCACAGAGATCCTACAAGGAATCCTGGAGAACCCAGCAGGGATCCTGTGAGGAATCCAGCAGGGACCCTGCAAGGGATCCTGGAAGACCATTCAGGGATCCTACAAAGAATCCTGGAAGATGCGTCAGGGATTTTTGAGGAATCCTGGAAAACCCAGGATCCTTTGTGGAATCAAAAAAGGGGAAGGGGATAAGGGACATGGACATGACTACTCTCAGGTCTGCTACCTGCCATGACCTCTGCCTGGATCTGACTATCCTTTTGTCTGCTACCTGCCATGACCTCTGCCTGATCCTGACTACTCTCTTATCTGCTATCTTCCATGACCTCTGCCTGGATCTGACTATGCTTTTGTCTGCTACCTGCCAGAGTGTCAACTGGCCAGGTCAATAGTAGGAGTTCCGACTCATCCAAAGTGAGGATGGAGTTCATTAATGAGGACCAATATGGGATTCAGAATGGGCAAAGGGTGAGGAAAGATTGGATATCTTTCCTCACCCTCTGGCGGTTCTGAATCCTTTTTGGAATCCTGGAGGACCAGCAGGGATCCTATGAGGATTCCTGGAAGACCCAGCAAGGACCCTATAAGGAATTCTGGAAAACCCAGCAAGATTCAAGAGGAATCTTGGAAAACCCAACAAGAATCCTACAAAGAATCCCGGAAGATCTGACAGGGATCCTAGAAGGAATCCTGGGGAATTCCATCTCTTTCCATCTCCATCCAAAGCAAAACAGGATGCCAAGATGAAAAGCATATGCCATAGAATCGTGGAGTGTCCCTTTAATGTAACTTTTACAGAAGACTGAACACACAAGTGATTTGGACCTCACACCTGTACGAAGAGAACGTTCTCCGAACTCATCTATAATTACGCCTTGATTGGGGGCTAAACTCTCCGAGCCGCAGTCAAGAGGAAATCATTATCTTTTTATCTTTTTATCATATCCTGGGGGAATTCATTCCACTTGTTTACTGATATGTGTGTTAGTCGAAGGAAAATGCTTTCTAATTAGCATATCTGAAATAATTACTGGTCTGCGTGGAGTCATAATTAATGCATTAGGAAAGAATTTACAATGTGTCGAGGCGAAATAGATTAGCATAAACATGCTTGTTTTACTGGCTGGGCGTCTGACAGTACGTTTTCTTTTGTGCGGCGAAAGTTGACATGCCATCAATTTCCAAAATTCTCCCAAAACAAAACAAAAAAAAACTGAAGGAGCAGCAAGGTCATGCCGGTGACAGAATGCTGGTATGTCCACCACAAACTGGGACCTTCAAGACATAGACAAGTCTAGGAGGTCATCTAGAGGGCCACCAACTGGAGAGAACACCAGACCAGGGGCGGATTGACCCATCGGGGACTCGGGCACGGACCGAGGGGCCGAGGGCCTGTGCCGCTAGCGGGCCGGTGAGAGACTCTGCATCTGTAGTATATGATGCATCTAGCAGGGATTCAGCTCAGGGGCGGACTGACCCATCGGGGACTCGGGCACGGACCGAGGGCCTGTGCCTCTAGGGGGCCTGTGAGAGCCTCTGCATTCGTAATACATGATGCATCTAGCAGGGATTCAGCCAGACTGAAAGAAATGGTGACCTTAAAGTGAACCATGCAGACCAAAGCAACAGGTCCACCTTACATACCCTCCTCAACCATTCAGCACCCAGCTCCAGCTTTATGTATGGAGCGATCTATAGTCCTGGCAACAGTACACAGACCTTCAGTGCAAGATAAGTGCTTTATCCGACAACCAAACTTATAACTACTTTTAGCTCTGATCAAAACATCTTCCGCCAACTGGTCAGCCATAATTGGCATTTCCTTGCCGAAGACCCCATTATCTCAAAATACATTTCCCAGAGACCGGAAATTGTTTATAGGAAATGTAGGTCCATCAAAGATGGTCTCACACATAGCCACCTGGTACCTGATGCTCCGGATCCTCAGGAGCCTGAGATACCAGGTACCTATAAGTGTGGACAATGTGATATCTGCCCTTGGATTGAGGAAGGAGATGGCTGTTCACTCCCTAGAGGAGGTTTCCTTAAGTCCAAGAGGCATGCCAATTGCACAACCATAGGCATTATATATCTTGCCAAATGTCGCTGTGGAGCATTCTATATAGGAAAGACGAAAAGAACTTTTGCGAGAAGAATTAAGGACCATCTCTATTATTTAGATGCGGGATTGCTCTATACTCCTATTTGTAAACATGTAGGCCTGCACCATAGCTATGACCCTTCATTTATTTCTTTTTTTGCATTGGAAGTCATTCCCTTACCAGAAAGAGGTGGGGACTTCGACAAAAAAATCCTCCAACGCGAAGCTCGTTGGATTTTTGACCAGCGAGCCACATATTTGCCAGGGCTTAACACATCTTTGTCATTCAAACCCTTTTTATAGTCAAAGCTTTTGAGCTGTTTATTATTATAACCAGTTGTCACTGGCTTTGAATCACTGAGATGTTACTTAAGGACCCGGTATTTATATAACCATCTTCAGTTGCTACATATGGGTCATTGCTAGGTCTACCTTAATTTTACTATGCTCCTATATATTCAGTGGATGCTCCGATAGGTATACAACTCTTGATTTGTTTGGTTGGCTCTATAGCTTCGCCCCTCACGTCAAAATATCTATATGTATATATAGATATATACATATATATCTTTTATATGTATTTTTGTATGTATTCTTTGTATTTAGATACTTTTCATTCCAGTCTGATTTAATCCTGCTATTTTATGACTACAATGCTTTATTTTGCTCTGTTAGGTCGTATGATAAAATAGCTGGACGGTAGTAAAATCTCTAAACAATCGGTACTACTATGGACACTGCCTCTATCATTTCTCTCCTTATATCAGGCAATGTAAAACTGAACCACTATTGGATGTTTTGTGATGTAAAATTAAGAACAGACTCTGGCTTGTCTCTCCAGAGTTAACTATATGCCTAATTATATATGCTTTGAGTATTACTGTATACTAAATTATTATTTCTGCTTTTTGAGCTTTGAGCTGTACGATTCATTATGCAGGGGACTTCTTGATGCAAAGAGAGATTGGACCTCACACTAAGCGTGGTGCGGCCAATCACATGTCCCAACACAGGGGGCGCGTTATCCTAGACGCCTCTGTCTCCCATCAAGTTCATCGGATGGGACGCACACGCACATCCGGCCGATCGTTTTCCCTTGGCTGGTAAGAGACGTCCGGTTTACGTCTCTTCATTATGCGCTCCAGCATATGTCATCACGCTGAAGCGCATAATCTGCGTGCGCATTCGTTTTGGGACACGTGAACCGGAAGTGATGCCAGGGGTCAGCCTTGACTCTTTTCACTTCCGGTGGAAATGCAGCTATTTAAGTCAGCGCGGACAGTGTATATGTCAGACGCTGACTTGGACAGCTGGAGGAAGGACAACACAACTAAACTTGTGAAGCTAGCACACGGACCCTTTTGTCCTTATGCTGCCACTATTCAACAAAGGTAATGACGATCTTTTACTCTGATTAATTAGTGTCTCACTTAGGCTATTTAGCCATCTCTACTATCCCAAATATTAATTCCCTTTTTGTATTTATCTCCCTGTAGAATTCAAGTGGTAACATATGGTACTTTATTTGGACCACGTTATCAATATTACTTGTAATTCAACGGAGGCATTACATTCATGGATTACAACTGGAAATATTAATATATCTTTTCCCATTTACTACTTAAGGTAAAAAAACTTCTGCTCTTATATATTTAGACTATTGCCTCATTATGACATTCAGTCACAGGCACTATGTTTGTTATTACTCTTTATAGAATAACTATTAAAACTTGTATATTTTTATATTTACTTTTCATTCATAGAATTTTGTGAAAACCTTTTGGGAACCCCCTAGGATTCATCTAACAGTACAAAAATTAATCTTAATCTTGCTATTATTAAGGTAAACATCGCCATTAAGCTCTCATTGGATATACTCTATTCTATAACAATCATTAAATGCATGGACACTTAATATATTAACTAATATATACATACTCTTTTAGACTCTCTAATATTATTTAAACCTTTTTGCTTGTTTTTAGAAAGAATATAAATACAACTATTAGTCATCTATATCCTCTTTTGTGTTGAACCTTCCAAACATTTCATTGTCCGCACCTGCTAAAATCAAGTGGATCTGGCTTCCATTGATTATAAGTGGAGTAACGAGTCTCCTGATTGCATCCAGTGCCCCCCCTGCTGAATCTGAGGCAGGTCTTTCTGCCCAGTTCTATGAGCTTTTTAACGGAAATGGTAAGCGCGCTATATACTCCCCCTTCTATATATATGTTTAAAACACATTTGTCCAAAGTTTAAAATCACATAAATATAATAAACTGTTGTATTAATGATGAATCTTTATGTCGTACGCAGACTGCTACATACATAAAAGGAACAGGAACATTATGCAAGCCCTGATGAAGCACATATAAGTGCGAAACTAGTTGGCAAACTCGCATGAATCTTCCTTCAAATAACCTGTTTTCCCTTTACTTTGTTTTTCATGAAACTGTGGTTTATGACCATATGTATACCTTATTATGTAAATTATATGAAATATGATATTTTATATTGTCATAATTAAATTATTTTTGATACTACTTTAAACTTTGTGTTTTGTGCGCCTACCTTATATACCAAGAGCAACACATCTCACTTAAAAAATCCCTATATTCGGAGAGGAACTGTCCTCCCCCAATATATGCCAAACTCCTTTTTTATTCTTTACAAGTGCTTTACACTGATATCAGTATTTACCCCCACCCCAACTGGACACTATTGCCCCTCCTTACCCCCAGCTGATTACTACTGTTCCTCCTCACCCCCAAATTGGCACAATTGTCCCTCCTCACTCCCAACTGGGCACTATTGTTCCTCATTTCCCCCTTTAAGTGCTATCATTCCTCTCCACCCCCAGCTGAGCACTGTTTTTTCCCTTCCTCCTCTGGGTGCCATTGTCCCCTTATTTCTGTATTGATCCTCCCCACCCAATCAGTGTACTATTGTCTCCCCCACCCCTCCCCCTTTCAAGTTTGTTGCCCCCCACAACCATCTGCTGGCAGTGGGCACCCTTGTTCCCTTGCTTCCATTGCTTCACCATTAGCAGCCCTCATTCCCTTAAGGCAGGGACGCCTACCAGCACTTAGTTGCCCCCCAGGGCTTGGTACACAATGCTAATGTTTCTGGCCTGTTGGCACAAGGGGCTGAGCGAAGGTAACAGAGGAAAGTACCTGATCTTCAGAAGGATCTGGCCCAATCATGGTAGGGGAGTCTTTGTACAAATGTCCAGAGGCTGGCTGTAAGAGAAGTCCAGCTAACAGACACGCATCTGCGCACAAGCACGGGCACGCCAGTGTGTTCACAAAGAGGGACTTGTATTGGTGCATTCCCGGGCGCGCACAGGCACGCGCGTACGTGCACGCATGGGCGCCAACGAACCTTATTTAAACTGAACATTGACACATGAACATTGCTGAGTAGTCTTTCAGCTAGTGCCTGTTACCTGACCTGTTCCAGTTTCCTGTGCCTTGACCCGGCTTCACCTGAACCTACTCCTTGACCTCTGCCTGCCTAATCCTGGCTTGTGTCTGACTCCGCTTCTGCCTGATGTTCCTGTACCTTGCTGCCCGACTGTGTACCGAACCATGCCTGTGTCCCATCTCTGCCTCTCGTCTGGTAACTGCTCTGTCCAGCTTTTGATGACTTCCTGGCTTACGTCCGGCTACGCCTCCATCTGCTGACCCAGCGATACCGAGCTCCTGTTCTCAGTGTCTGCCCAGCGCTCTCCAGCCATCTGGTTCCTGCCAAGCGCCATCCATTACATCGGCCCTCGTGCCACTCTGTGTCCGTCACTCCCTACCATCACTACCAGGGGTGTCAGACAGGAAGTGCAAGAGAAGCCCTCTGTACAGCTCGATCTCCACCAGGTACGTGACGTGACACTGGCTTTGGTCACGGCAGGTGGTATAAAGCGCTATCCAATAACTATCTGTGGTCAGGGTAGGCAGAAGGCACCGTATTATCCCGAATAAATCTGTGGTCAGGGGGGCAGGCAGCAAAGAAGTATAAATCATAAACAGTCCGACGCGAGGGCAGGTGACAGAGACGTGTAAATCAGAAACAGTTTAAGGTCAGAAAAAATACAGGTCCATATTCCAGGCAATAACATATGAATTCATATGGCAAGGCAAGGCAGACAGGAACTCAATAGGCAACATTCAGGAGCTAAGTAGCAGAATATTATCACAAATCCTGGGCTTATGATGATTAGATAAAGCGCCATATCCAATCACAGCCAATCAAGTGGTCGTTGGCCATAGGCAAAGGCTAAGATGGAGCCGACCCTCTGCCCAATAACGAGGACATTATTTGTTGGCCTCACCACCCTGGCTCATACAGAGGGGCCTTTTTTCCTGGCATCGGAGACACAGGCAAAGCAAAGGGCATCAGGGCGGTAGACTCCAGGGTAGGAATGTTCTGCCCACCGGGCTTCTATTCAGTTTACTGGTGTTATGTGCTTAAACAACATGTTGGGTTTCTTGATTTACACCAGGGGTCTCCAAACATTTTAAACAAAGGGCCACTTTATTGCCCTTCAGACTTTAGGAGGGCCAGATTGGGGCCAGCAAGGGAAGAAAATGTCACGGCCCGGCATCAGTGAGAACAAATATGGCCTCAGGGTTGGTGGTCAATAGGAAAAAGGAGTATTCCCCCTATTAGTAGGAGGAATAGTATCCCATCATTGGTATCAGTGGATAATATAGTGCCCCATTGTTGGTGTCAATGGGAGGAATAGTGCCCCAAGGGCCGGATAAAGGCTAGCAAAGGGCCAAATCTGGCCCTCGGGCCGCAGTTTGGAGACCCCTGATTTACACCAAGCAAGTTATATGCAGAGCGCAGGCGCCACCTACTGTTCCCTTTCTGGTATAGCTTGCTGTTTTGCATAGTTACATATTGTTTTCTCCTAGAATGTGTTAATAAAGTTGTTAGGAACCAGTGCATTCTGGGAGAGTTCTCTAGAGGAAGTGACTCAGCTTCCATTTTAAGAAACTACAGAGACAGTAAGGCATGTTTTTCTTCAATCTCTCACCATCACCTCTTATCAAGCTTAAAAAGTATGTTTTTGTTATCCCATTCTCTGTTATAGAGCATTGTTTCTTTATTATATGCAATATTGTACTGATTGATGTTTGTCTTTTCAACTTGTAGTGTCACCTGGCTTGTTCCAATAAATCTAATGCCGCATACACACGATCGAAAATTCCGACAACAAAACCATTTTTTTTATTCCAACAGATGTTGGCTCAAACTTGTCTTAACCACTTAAGACCCGGACCTTTAGGCAGCTAAAGGACCCGGACAGTTTTTGCGATTCGGCACTGCGTCGCTTTAACTGACAATTGCGCGGGGGTGCGACGTGGCTCCCAAACAAATTTTTTTTCCCACAAATAGAGCTTTCTTTTGGTGGTATTTGATCACCTCTGCGGTTTTTATTTTTTGCGCTATAAACAAAAATAGAGGGACAATTTTGAAAAAAAATGCAATATTTTTAACTTTTTGCTATAATAAATATCCCCCAAAAATATATATCAGTTTAGGCCGATACGTATTCTTCTACCTATTTTTGGTAAAAGAAAACGCAATAAGCGTTTTACTACTAATGGCGGCGATCAGCGATTTTTTTCATGACTGCGACATTATGGCGGACACTTTGGACAATTTTGACACCATTTTTGGGACCATTGTCATTTTCACAGCAGAAAATGCATTGTTTACTGTGAAAATTACAATTGCAGTTTGGGAGTTAACCACAAGGGGGCGCTGAAGGGGTTATGTGTGACCTCATGTGTGTTTACAACTGTAGGGGGGTGTGGCTGTAGGTGTGACGTCATCGATTGTGATTCCCTATATAAGGGGACACACAATCGATGACGGCGCCACAGTGAAGAACGGGGAAGCTGTGTTTACACACGACTCTCCCCGTTCTTCAGCTCCGGGGACCGATCGCGGGACTCCAGCGGCGATCGGGTCCGCGAGTCCCGCGGCCGTGGTCACGGAGCTTCAGACTGGGTCGCGTGCACGCGACGGCGTGAAGGGGTCCTTAAGTGGTTAACTACACACGGTCGCACGAATGTTGCTCGGAAATTCCGATCGCCAAGAACGCGGAGACGTACAACACTACGACAAGCCAAGAAAAATTAAGTACAATGGTTCAGAGCATGCATCTAATTGATTCCGAGCATGCGCAGCACTTTTCTGCGTCGGAAATGGCTACACACAGTGGGAAATTCGGACAAGAAATGTTCTTGTCGGAAAAATTGAGAACCAGCTCTCAAAATGTCTGATAGAGCCTACACACAGTCAGAATATCTGACCAAAGGCTCACATCGAACATTTGTTGTCAGAAATTCCGATCGTGTGAATAAGATCAAAGAAATATGGTATCTGAAGTTTATGGAGCAGGAAGGTTTAGCTCTCTGTCTTAGGGACAGAACAAGGAGCTTGAGCGCTTATCATGCTCCTAACAAGCTTTTCTGTTAGTTTCAATCAGGGGAATCCGTGACATGTATTCCCTGTGCGGCTTCCTTTGCAGCTTAAAGTGGAGGTCAACACAAAAACTGAACCTTTTCGGAACCCTGCCCCCCTCCGGTGTCACATTTGGCACCTTTCGGGGGGGAGGGGGGTGCAGATACCTGTATAATACAGGTATTTGCACCCACTTCCGGGCATAGACCACCGCGGGGGTTACGCCACTCCCCCCCCCCCCCTCTGTCCTCCGCTTTAAGGGGTGGCAGTAAAAAACATAATTTAACCACCAATGTTTTCAGCCAACCAACCACAAGCATAAATTAGGCCTAACCAGTGGCGGCTGGTGCTCACAATTTTTGGGGGCGCAAACGAAAAAAAAAAGAAAAGAAAAAAATTGCAGCCTCACTGTGCCCATCAAACACAGCCACTGTGCCATCAATTATCGCCACTGTGCCATGCCATCAAATGCAGTTACTATGCCATCAAACGCAGTCACTGTGCCATGCCATCAAACGCAGTCACTGTGCCATGCCATCAAACGCAGTCACTGTGCCATGCCATCAAACGCAATCACTGTGCCATGCCATCAAACGCAGTCACTGTGCCATGCCATCAAACGCAGTCACTGTGCCATGCCATCAAACGCAGTCACTGTGCCATGCCATCAAACGCAGTCACTGTGCCATGCCATCAAACGCAGTCACTGTGCCATGCCATCAAACGCAGCCATTGTGCCACGCCATCAAACACAGCCACTGTGCCATCAATTGTCACCACTGTGCCATGCCATCAAACGTCGCCACTGTGCCAATTGTCACCACTGTGCCCTTTAATTGTGGCCACTGTGCATGTCACCACTGTGCCCTTTGTCACCACTGTGCCCTTTGTCACCACTGTGCCTATTGATGCCACTGTGCCCTTTTTCACCACTGTGCCCATTGATGCCACTTTGCCCTTTGTCGCCTCTGTGCCCATTGTCACCGCTGTGCCCTGTAGAATGCACTTACCTTACTCCTTCCACGATATCTTCTCCCGCCTTGGTGACGCTTCAGCCAATCAGGTTACCGATAACCAGAATCGGGGGAACCTGATTGGCTGAGACGGCCGTCAGTCTTATCCAAGGGACGCACCCCGTACGTCCCAAGGATAAGACATCCGGGAGCCAAGGGCTGTACTCGGAAAGCCTATCAGAGCCGCTGGCTCTGATAGGCACTTCAGCACAGCCAACCAGCTGCCTTTATTCAGGTGGCTGGCGCTCAGGTTCCGGCCATCTCTGAATAGACCAGCGGCAGCGGCAACAATAACATACATTCATGCAATGCATAAATGTATGTTATTAGACTCAGTGGCGGGCGAGAGCCAGAGGGGGGCGGCGCTCCAGCGCGCTCTATAGACGCACCGCCACTGGGCCGCCTAACTGAAGCCCCCAACCTGCATCTGCAAGGTTTTAGGGTTTGCGTTGCTTCCACATGATTGGCTGATAACAGGTATGTACAGGTGATCTTCAGAAATTGCATATTTAGTACCGGAAAAGTCCCGTTCAAATATCCAATTTGTAAAATAAAGATTTATGCAAATTAATCAATTAAAAATTTACAAAAAGTTTTAAAACTTAAAAAAAAACAGGTTAAAATTGTTGACAAGCCATTATAATGTATAATTTATTATAGTTTCTTCTTCATACTTTGTATTTATAGATATCTCTGTTTGGAGGTTCCATCGGGCATTTTGTACGTCTTTGTGGTGG
Source organism: Rana temporaria (assembly GCF_905171775.1). Lineage (NCBI taxonomy): Eukaryota > Metazoa > Chordata > Amphibia > Anura > Ranidae > Rana > Rana temporaria. Next base: position 3,406,366 of record NC_053499.1, read on the forward strand.
GAAAAAAATAAGTAAAAAAAATCAATTTTATTCATGAGTGAGAATATATTGTACCAAGCAGGTGGGGTGAGCCGGTAATACATTCCGGCAAAAACTCCGATAATACCTAATTCAATCCAAGACACGTGAAACTCTCTAATAGGGGAGTAAAGCCTCCGGCCTTGGCAGTCACAATGCAGAGCGGAGCGCGCCGCGAGCAAAGCAAAATACTCTGTGTTGTAAATTTCAGGAAGAAAGAGAGTCTGGAGTTTATCCTGCAGAAATAAATAAGTAATTACATGCAAAAAATATCACTCGGAGGCACGCAAAGTCACCGCGGCCAAACTCATCAGAATAATGCGCTCTCTTATAGATTGCAATCACGTCGGTGAGGACAATTGTACACCAGACTCTGCAGCTGGGGCCGAGTGTCTCAGGAACACGAGAAGAAAAAAAGTCGATTGCTGTGTCTTGTATTTTTTTTATATAAAAAAATTGAAGGTTGTATATATTTATAGATATACTCGAGTATAAGCCGACCCGAATATAAGCCGAGGCACCTCATTTTACCACAATAAACTGGGAAAACTTATTGACTCCAATATAAGCCTAGGGTGAGAATGAGGCAGCTACTGTAAGTGGAAAAGAGGGTCAACAATGCCCATCTGTAGCCTCACTGTGCCCATGTTTAGCCTCCATGTGCCCATTTTCAGCCTTATTGTGCCCATTTTCAGCCTTACTGTGCCCATATGCAGCCTCAGTGTGCCCATAAGCAACCACACTGTGCCCATAAGCAACCAAACTGGCAAAAATTATTGACTCCAATATAAGCCTAGGGTGAGAATGAGGCAGCTACTGTAAGTGGAAAAGAGGGTCAACAATGCCCATCTGTAGCCTCACTGTATCAATTTTCCTCCTTACTGTGCCCATTTTCCGCCTTACTGTGCCCATTTGCAGCCTCACTGTGCCCATATGCAGCCTCACTGTGCCCATAAGCAACCACACTGTGCCCATAAGCAACCACACTGTGCCCATGTACCCTATCTCAGTATTGATGAGGAGGGAAAGAAACCAGTTTCACACAGTACATTGTCCCCTCTGATTCACAGCAGCGTTGTGTGTGTGTGTGTGTGTGTATAGGAAGTCCGCGCCGTCCACTGTAACAAAGCTCCTCCTCCTTGTCACAGATGAACGAGTAGGAGGCGGGACGGCGTGAAGGGCGCTGACTTCATATACACACATGGGGCAAACTGGCGGCTATTGATGGGGCAAACTGGCGGCTATTGATGGGGCAAACTGGCGGCTATTGATGGGGCAAACTGGCGGCAATTGATGGGGAAAACTGGTGGCACAGTGGCTACGTTTGATGGGCACAGTGGCGGCAATTGATGGGCACAGTGGCTGCGTTTGATGGGCACAGTAGCTGCGATTGATGGGCACAGTGAGGCTGCAATTGATATTTGTTTGCGCCCCTCCCAAAAGTTTTGAGCACCAGCCACCACTGAGTACCCAGAAGCTGGAGGCAGACATGGAGGACTCAGGAAACATGAGGTTACAGATCAGTACTGCAGCAGAGGGCTCAGCTGAAGCATAATAATGCATCGCTACACACTTTAAGGCAGTGGCTATAAGAAGTGATATTTCCTGATTGGATGGGGCGCTGTTGCTCCAGGTGAAACCCTGCGCTACACTGAAGAGAAGGCCCAGCACTGGATCCCAGTAGAGGTAGGCGTGACAGCTCCTATGAGGACTGGTGGAAGCCATTGAGAAGCCACAAGTCCCGATCAGGAGGCCGCGCTGGAACTGCGATTCCTTGGACTTGCTGGGAGTTGTTTACCTTTCGCCTGGCTGTCGGTAAAGCTATGAATATCCTTCACGTAAGAAGAAGATCCGTTATTTTATTTCCCGTCAAATCAATAGAAAATAAGCTATCAGGCAATAAGAAAAATCTATGCATTTATTCGGCGGCGTTATCTGCAGACAGCGAGACGAGACATCTCACTTTCAATAATTATATATTGTGCAAAAATACAGAATTCTGTGATACGATAAATCTCGCATTCAATAATAGTTTAAATAATATGACTTGCATCATTTCCACTCTCCATTGCCGCCGCACGCCGCCGGTTTGACGAGGTGCCAGTTATGCAAATCTCTAATAGATTTTTGCATATCTGAGCCCAAACCAGCTCTTCCCCCCGCCGCCCGTCACAGTCCTGCCAGCAATTACCGCCATTGTATGACCACAATAGGAGTTATTTGCACTCGTCAGCCGCGATATAATTGGTGCAAAGTGAACACAGTTATTAATTATTATTAATTTGGATCATCGCTAACAGGCAGATAGTCGTGGAGTGTCTGCTACTCTACTTGGCTGCGGGCGGACTTAACTCTTTCACGGCACTTTCCGAAGATGATTGGCTATTGACATATCCTATGTATAAGGGAGATCTATAGGATGACAAGATCACCAGGATCATAGCTCCACCTACTGTATATATTATTACAGTTCTGAATTCATGATAACATCATTAAATGCAAGCAGGGCCGCCATCAGGGGGGTACAGGCATTACACCTGTAAGGGGTCCGATGGTCCCCAGGGGCCCAGCTTTAGCAACCCGCGGCAGGGAACCTCGATCCCCCCCCCCCCCCCGTTATTTTTTTTTTTTTCGTCTGACTTTAGCAACTCGTGGCAGGAGAGTGAAGAGAAGACTTGACCCCCCCCCCCACATCCCGCTTATCATCTTGCGTCAGGAGAGAGAAGAGATGACACTTTCGTTACTACTACCCCCCCCCCCCCCCGCTTATTATCTTGCGGCTGGAGAGAGAAGCGCCCCCCCCCGGTTCTCTGCTCCAGGGGGGCCCTGCCTAAAGCTGAGTAAGGGGCCCCAAAAGTTGTGATGGCTGCCCTGTGTGTAAAAGTATGAATTCAACCTTCAGCTTCTGGACCGGAAGATTTCCCTCCCTTAATGACCAGACCATTTTTTTTTTTGCGATGCGACACTGCGTCGCTTTAACTGACAATTGCACGGTCGTTCAACGATGTACCCGAACCAAATTTACGTCCCCCCCCCCCCCCCCCCCCCCCCCCACAAATTAGAGCTGCACAATTCCGGCCAAAATGAGAATCACAATTTTTTTTGCTTAGAATAAAGATCACGATTCTCATGGCGTGAAATCTTTTACATTTATACCAAAAAATTGGGCTAACTTTACTGTTTTTTTTTATTTTTTTATTATTCATTTCCCAAAAAATTGCATTTGAAAGACCGCTGCGCAAATGTAGTGCGACATAAAATATTGCAACAACCGCCATTTTATTCTCTAGGGCAGGGCTCAAAATTTCATTGTACGTCGGCTCGTACGCAGCCATTTGTGCAGGGCCGATCCTAGGCAGGGTGCACGGGGTGCGGAGCCAAACACTAAGGCTGCATTCACACCTTGGCGTATTTACGCCCGACGCTCGTGCCGCTGGAGGGGTGATTTAACATTGATGTCTATGGAGATGGTTCACATCTCCACGCCGAAACGCCGTACGCCTGAAGCTCAAAACAAGTCCCAGGCCCTTTTTTTCAGGCGGCTTTTGGCGTTCGGCATAGACAACAATGTTAACAATGTTTTGTTAAAAAAAAAAAGGTTAAAACGACTCGTTTTGTCGCGGCAAATCGCGGTACAATACGCCGCAATTTGTCGCGGCAAAATACGCAGCGTTATAGTGTGAATGCAGCCTCAGATGTGAATGGAGCCTCAGGGTACATTTATGCCATGGCACAGGAGTCACCTGTATTGGCTGGGCACTGATTGGCTAATTGTCTCTCTACAGCTGCAATATTACAGTTTACACCGGTTATGCCCGGTATTACCATCGCAATCATGCGTTTCTTTTGCATTTGTGTAACAATGTAAGTATGATTTATGCCATATCCCCTGACAGCTTATAATAAACATGTTACAGTAAAATAGACAATTATATAGCAGAGAGAAAACCATTTCTACAGCACTGCCACATAGTGGTTATAGTTGGCACTGCGGCTCTAATATATACACAGCATACATACACCTTCCTATCTTTCCCCAGGAAAAGGTACAATTCTCCCAGCAATGAGCTCCGTCCTTGTTTACTTGATAAATGTTTTCAGAATTAATTCAAATCAATGCTTCCTTGTGTCTCGTACGGCGTGATTAATACTGCGCCGAGCTTGGTCAAGCACTGCTGCTAATGGCATTCATTGAGTTATTGCTGTTTTAGGATTTGCCTGGAAAACAAGTCCCAGGCGCCGCGTCCCCACGAGAGAAACATTTGACCCAAGATTGATTCCGTGCAGAAAATATAAATAAATAATAAAAGTATTCCAGCTTTCCGAGGGATAGCGGAATTTCTGAACCAAATGTACCGTTTAACTGTGTGCAAGTATAGAGGTGATAGATAGATAGATAGATAGATAGATAGATAGATAGATAGATGGATAGATGGATAGATAGATAGATAGATAGATAGATAGATAGATAGATAGATAGATAGATAGATAGATAGATAGATAGATAGATAGATAGATAGATAGATAGATAGAGAATGAATGGAACAACATAGATAGGATAAATAGAAAAATAGGCACATGGATAGAGGGTCAGGTGAATGGATTGATTGATTGATTGATTTAACGATTGAATAATAGATAGATAGATAGATAGATAGATAGATAGATAGATAGATAGATAGATAGATAGATAGATAGATACCTGAAATGCACAAATGGATGGATAGAGAAAGAATGATAATAGAAAGAAAAATAGACACAGATAAAGGAGGGACAGATGATTAGATAGATGGAAAGATAGATAATAGATAGAAATAAAAATAAGCAAATAAATTAATTGACGAATGGATGATGATAGGGTTGATGGAAGGATCAATGGAAGGGTTGATGGAAGGGTTGATGGGAGGATCGATGGGAGGGTCAATGGAAAAGTTGATGGGAGGGTTGATGGGAGAGTTGATGAAAGGTTTAATAGAAGCATTGATGGAAGGGTTGATGGAAGGATTGATGGGAGAGTTAATGGGAGGGTTGATGGAAGGTTTATTAGAAGCGTTGATGGGAGGGTTGATGGAAGGTTTAATAGAAGGGTTAATGAGAGGGATGAAGGGAGGGTTGATGGAAGGGTTGATGGAATGGTTGATGTGAGGGTTAATGGAAGGGTTGATGGGAGGATCGATGGGAGGGTCAATGGAAGAGTTGATGGGAGGGTAGATGGGAGAGTTGATGGAAGGTTGAATAGAAGCATTGATGGAAGGGTTGATGGGAAGGTTAATGGGAGGGTTGATGGGAGGGTTGATGGAAGGTTTAATAGAAGGGTTAATGAGAGGGTTAATGGGAGGGTTAATAGAAGGGTTGATGGAAGGTTTAATAGAAGGGTTAATGGGAGGGTTAATAGAAGGGTTGATGGAAGAGTTCATGGGAGGGTTGATGGAAGGTTTAATAGAAGCGTTGATAGAAGGGTTGATGGGAGGGTTGATGGAAGGTGTAATAGAAGGGTTAATGAGAGGGATGAAGGGAGGGTTGATGGAAGGTTTAATAGAAGGGTTGATGGGAGGGTTGATGGAAGGGTTAATGGAAAGTTTGATGGGAGGGTTGATGGAAGGTTTAATAGAAGGGTTGATGGGAGAGTTGATTAGAGAGTTGATGGGAGAGTTGATGGGAGGGTTGATGGAAGGTTTAATAGAAGGGTTAATGAGAGGGTTGATGGGAGGGTTGATGGAAGGTTTAATAGAAGGGTTAATGAGAGGGTTGATGGGAGAGTTGATGGGAGGGTTGATGGGAGAGTTGATGGGAGAGTTGATGGGAGAGTTGATGGAAGGTTTAATAGAAGGGTTGATGAGAGGGTTGATGGAAGGGTTGATGGAAGGGTTGATGAGAGGTTTAATAGAAGGGTTAATGAGAGGGTTGATGAGAGGGTTGATGGGAGGGTTGATGGAAGGGTTGATGGGAGGTTTAATAGAAGGGTTAATGAGAGGGTTGATGGGAGGGTTGATGGGAGGGTTGATGGAAGGTTTAATAGAAGGGTTGATGAGAGGGTTGATGAGAGGGTTGATGGGAGGGTTGATGGGAGGGTTGATGGAAGGGTTGATGGGAGGTTTAATAGAAGGGTTAATGAGAGGGTTGATGAGAGGGTTGATGGGAGGGTTGATGAGAGGGTTGATGGGAGGGTTGATGAGAGGGTTGATGGGAGGGTTGATGAGAGGGTTGATGGGAGGGTTGATGAGAGGGTTGATGGGAGGTTTAATAGAAGGGTTAATGAGAGGGTTGATGGAAGGGTTAATAGAAGGGTTGATGGGAGAGTTGATGGGAGGGTTGATGGGAGGGTTGATGGGAGGGTTGATGGGAGGGTTGATGGGAGGGTTGATGGGAGGGTTGATGGGAGGGTTGATGAGAGGGTTGATGGAAGGGTTAATGGAAGGTTTAATAGAAGGGTTGATGGAAGGGTTAATGGAAGGGTTGAGGTCCTGGAGCTGTTGCCATTTTGCTCGGTTTGTACCGCCTTTGAGCGCACACATTGTAGAATGTTCTATGATTGGAATATAAGCAGGGACTTCCAGAGCTCCGCGTCCAGGCCTCCGGCCTCATGCAGTGATGTGTTCATTGCGGGACGCACACAGAGCCACAGATTACTTTATTATCTGTAGTTTCTCGGATCCGCGATGTTTAATAATAGACCTCTCAGCTGTCATGCAGAATCGTAATCAATAACCTTCATGAATCGATAGATATTTCCGCATATACAGTATATTATTCCCATGACTGGAAGTGTAATTCCACCACTGAGCGGCTGTTCAGGAATAAATGCTGCACACAAATAATAAAACCATCTAGCTCCCGAGCCCCGCGCTCTCCCCTCCCCCACCATTTCTATGATATTGTATAGATTTTATTTCAAGTGTACCAGTCAATGTAAAATACAAACTGCCATCAGGTATCGCCTATGTCTGCATCAGCCTGGACCCCTGGGCACACCCCATATACTAATGTCAAATTTCCACCGTCCTACAATGCACTTAATATACTGTACATTCTGTGGGGCAAAATCGAATGTTCGTAGGCGATATTTTCTGTAATTCAAATGTATGAATAGAGAAAATGCTGCATTATGGCCACTAGATGGCACTTAGGAGCATATTTATTTCTTGTGATAGTGCCATCTGGTGGCCATAAAGCATTTTTTTTGCCCCCATGGTCAGGGTTGTGTCCCATTGGTAATTTGCATACTGGATAGGGAGAATACCCCCCCGTTTAGGGTTGTGTCCCATTGGCGGTATGTGTACTTTATAGGGAGCATACCCCCATGGTTGGGGTTGTGTCCCATTGGCGATATGTATACTGCATAGGGAGCATACCCCCGTGTTTAGGGTTGTGTCTCATTGGTGGTATGTATACTGCACAGGGAACATATTCCCATGGTTACAGTTGTGTCCCATTGACGATATGTATTCTTTATAGGGAGCATACCCCCATGGTTAGGGTTGTGTCCTATTGGCTGTATGTATACTGTATAGGGAGCATACCTCCGTGTTCAGGGCTGTGTCCCATTGGCGGTATGTGTACTGCATAGGGAGGATATCTCCATGGTCAGGGTTGTGTCAAATTGACGATATGTATACTTTATAGGGAGCATACCCCCATGGTTAGGGTTGTGTCCCATTGGCAGTATGTATACTGTACAGAGAGCCTACCCCTATGGTCAGGGTTGTTTCTCATTGGGGAAATGTAAACTGTATAGGGAGCATACCCCCATGGTTAGGGTTGTGTCCCATTAGCGATATGTATACTGTTTATGGAGCATACCCCCATGGTCGGGTCGTGTTCTGTTGGTGATTTGTATACTGTCTATAGAGCATACCCCCGTGGTCAGGGTCGTGTTCTGTTGGTGAGTTGTATACTGTCTATAGAGCATACCCCCATGGTCAGGGTCGTGTTCCGTTGGTGATTTGTATACTGTATATAGAGCATGCCCCCGTGGTCAGGGTCGTGTTCCGTTGGTGATTTGTATACTGTATATAGAGCATGCCCCCGTGGTCAGGGTCGTGTTCCGTTGGTGATTTGTATACTGTATATAGAGCATACCCCCGTGGTCAGGGTCGTGTTCCGTTGGTGATTTGTATACTGTATATAGAGCATGCCCCTGTGGTCAGGGTCGTGTTCCGTTGGTGAGTTGTATACTGTCTATAGAGCATACCCCCGTGGTCAGGGTCGTGTTCCGTTGGTGATTTGTATACTGTCTATAGAGCATACCCCCGTGGTCAGGGTCGTGTTCCATTGGTGATTTGTATACTCTATATAGAGCATACCCCATGGTCAGGGTCGTGTTCCGTTGGTGATTTGTATACTCTATATAGAGCATACCCCCGTGGTCAGGGTCGTGTTCCGTTGGTGATTTGTATACTGTATATAGAGCATACCCCCGTGGTCAGGGTCGTGTTCTGTTGGTGATTTGTATACTGTATATAGAGCATACCCCATGGTCAGGGTCGTTTTCCGTTGGTGATTTGTATACCGTCTATAGAGCATACCCCCGTGGTCAGGGTCGTGTTTGGTTGGTGATTTGTATACTCTATATAGAGCATACCCCATGGTCAGGATCGTGCCACGTTGGTGAGTTGTATACTGTCTATAGAGCATACCCCCGTGGTCAGGATCGTGCCACGTTGGTGATTTGTATACTGTCTATAGAGCATACCCCCGTGGTCAGGGTCGTGTTCCGTTGGTGATTTGTATACTGTCTATAGAGCATACCCCTTGTTCCGTTGGTGATTCAGACGTATACTGCACATATTTCTCTCGCTCTGTATAAAGAAATGAAAGAAATGTGAAATCTTTTTGTCTCTGGCGGTGGATTCTTTGTGAAATTCCTGTCCTGCAGACCTTGGAGCGGATATATTTAAAAAAATAAAAAATCTCGCTTTAATGGCTGACAAATGACATTGGATTCATTATAAAGTCCTTTTTTTTTCCGGCGCCGAGTAATGCGCTGGAGACGGAGCGTCGGGCAGGTGAATTGAATATAAAACTTAAATTGAATCTAAACACAACACATTAGAGGGAGGTGTAAAAAAAGCCACGCTACAGCGATTTCTATGTGCCATTAAAGGGGCTGTGTAAGCAAAATATAAAGACGCTCTCCGAAGATTAATCGCAGTAAAAAAAATGAGAGGCGGAGATGTGCGCTCCACTCGCCGGCGCTCAACTTTCCACCGTTGTGTGTGGATTTCCACGGCCCCCCCCCCTTTTTCATTGAGAGAAATTGTATCCCAAATACAAGGGAGAAGGGAGAGGGCTTCAGTAACACATTGCAGTGTAGTGAGAGAAGCCACCGGGGGCAGCAGAGAGCTTCTTTAGAAATACAGCACATGCAGCTTGTTCATTCCAAGTTATCAGAATAGTAGGGTAGATTCAGGTAGGGGCGCACACTGCTACGGCGGCGCAGCGAACCGTTTTTGCGCTACGCCTCCGTAAATTACTTGAGCTACGCTTCATTCACGAAGCATTTGCTCCGTAATTTGCGGCGGCGTTTCGTAAAAGTGGCCGGCGTAAGCGCGCGTAATTTAAATGATCCCGTAGGGGGCGTGGATCATTAAAATTAGGAACGTACTGCACATGCTCCGTCGGGAAAATTTCCCGACGTGCATTGCGGTAAATGACGTCCGTCATTTGCTTCGACGTGAACGTAAATGGCGTCCAGCCATTCAGGTAAAGGAGCTGGCCAGTTTTTGCGATTCGGCACTGCGTCGCTTTAACTGACAATTGCGCAGTCGTGCGACCTGGCTCCCAAACAAAATTAGCGTTCTTTTTTTCCCCACAAATAGAGCTTTCTTTTGGTGGTATTTGATCACCTCTGCGGTTTTTATTTTTTGCGCTATAAACAAAAATAAAGTGACAATTTTGAAAAAAAAAAAACAATATTTTTAACTTTTTGCTATAATAAATATCCCCCAAAAAGATATAAAAAAAAACATTTTTTTCTCAGTTTAGGCCGATACGTATTCTTCTACCTATTTTTGGTAAAAAATAAATCGCAATAAGCGTTTATCGATTTGGTTTGCGCAAAATTTATAGTGTTTACAAAATAGGAGATAGTTTTATTGCATTTTCACAGCAAAAAAGGCTATAAAAATGCACTGATTACTGTGAAAATGACAATTGCAGTTTGGGAGTTAACCACTAGGGGGCGCTGTAAGGGTTATGTGTGACCTCATATGTGTTTCTAACTGTAGGGGGCGGGGCGGGACATGTGACGTCATTGATCGTCTTTCCCTATATCAGGGAACAGACGATCAATGAAGCTGCCACTTTGAAGAACGGGGAAGCTGTGTTTACACTCACCTCTCCCCGTTCTTCAGCTTCGGGGACCGATCGCGGGACTCTGGCTGCGATCGGGTCCGCGGATCCCGCGGCCACGGAGCTTCGACCACGGCTGGGCTTAAAGGGCCACGTACAGGTACGTGGATGTGCCCAGCCGTGCCATTCTGCCGACGTATATCGGCGTGAAGGGGTCCTTAAGTGGTTAATGACATTAAAGAAAAACTTCATTTTTTAGAACCCGAAAAATGATCGCGTGTACGCGGCATAACCCTTCTATTCTCCATCTAAAAACATGTCTAGCTTTAGGTACACCCCTGTTTTTAGTTTGTATCAAATTGACCAAACAATAAATATAATGAAAAAGAAACCCCCTCATAATGAAATGCCAGGTTCAAAGTGAATGAAAATCATTTTTCTTTTCAATGTTTCAATAAAATATTCAAATAGTGCAATGCTGGCTGTGCAGTGTTATTATATAGAGCGTCGCATTATTGAACGCACAGTAATCCAATAGATGTAATATTAGAATGTCACAGAATATAAATATTGACAATGGTAATGATCATCTGAGAACAATCTCTGTTCATGAATTGATGAGATCCCGTGACATGGAATGATAAGTCTGCAGTAGACATGGGCGCCGTCAATAATGTCGTTTAGTTCCGTTTCGTATTCGCCGTTAGTTCGTATTTCGGAATTCGTGTCCGAAATTCAATTTGGATTCGTACGAAATATGAATTTTCTTTAGGTCTGTTAACTTTTCATAACAATTTCGAACATTCGTTATGATGAATTTAAAAAGCAAAAAATACCTTTTCTCTATATGGCACACTAGGGATGAGCCCGATGTTCGAATCAAACGCAGTTTATTTTTTTTTAAAGTGGATGTCCGCTGAAAAAAAAATATTAAAAGTCAGCAGCTACAAATACTGCAGCTGCTGAAATTTTAATAATAGGACACTTACCTGTCCTGGAGTCCAGCGTCGTCCGCAGCAGATGACGAGCGATTGCTCGTCACTCTGCTGCCCCCCCCCCCGCCAATCGTCGGTGAGGGAACCAGGAAGTGAAGCGCTCCAGGCAGTGCTGGCCCTAGCAACCAGTTCCGGAAATCTAGTTATTAGTTAGTAGGGGGTAGCTGTGTCCTCTATTTCATTCCGCGACATTGTATTTTCCCAGAATGAAGGTGCCCGGGACCAGGGACAGACATGTCAATTGCGGGACACATGGGCACCCTACCTCAGTCCCTGTCTGGAGCCTAACTGTCACGTACCAGGCTAGAGGCTGAGGTATAGAGAGGGCTCCCCTTGCGGCTGAGAGCAGAGTGCCCCTGGAGTTGGAGACAGAGCTCTGCCCAGAGATGCACGAGTTGCCTGCCCATGAAGCTGTCTGATGGTTCCAGAAGTTGACACCCCTGAAGCAGAGGAGGTGGTCACAGACAACGATTCCCTGGAGGTGCTGGCGGATCTTAGCAGGTGGAAAAGCAGAGACGTCGTCGCCAAAAGCCAGGCCGGGGGTCAAACACAGGAAGGCAGTCCGAAGCAGAGTCAGGAGGTGTGGTCGTGATCAAGCCGGGGTCAAACACAGGAAGGCAGTCAAAAGCAAAGGCAGGAGGTGTGATCGTGATCAAGCCGGGGTCAAACACAGGAAGCCAATCTGGAACAGGCAAGGAGCAGGTCCGTGAAATAACCCGGGTTCAGAGCCAGGAGAGAAGCCAGAGCAGGTCAGGGTAAGCCGGGTCGGTAATAGGTAATCAAACAGGAACAAAGAACACAAGGACACAAGATACAGAGCTGACGATAATCCAGCGATTTATGAGAGCGATTGGAGGCCTTATATAGGCCAGCAAAACACTGCTAATTAGCACGTTTGCGTACGAATGTTATCCGTTGCTAACGTGCGTTTGCCGTTACGCACCGATTGCTAATGCGCATGCGCGGATTAGCGCGGTCATAAAGGATATTGACATATCTGCCAGTTCTTCTCCGGTTTCTTCCGTGACACTAACGCCCCAGGGAATCGGGGTCAAGGTCCTTCTCCTTTGGAGGACTATGGCCCGGATTCACAAAGCACTTACGCCGACGTATAACACGTTACGCCGACGTAAGTGCCAATATGCGCCGGCGTATGTGTGCGGCAGACCCACGAGCCAACATGCGCCTAAAAACAGGCTACACCCCGCCGACGTAGCTTGCACACGCCGGCGTAGGGTGGGCGCACATATGGGCTGGACGCATGGGGCTGCTTCCAGTGATTAGCCATTCAAACATGCAAATGAGGGAAATATGCAGATTCACGAACGTGCGTGTGCCCGGCGCATGCCACGCGAGATGCGCGTAAGTTGTACGTCCGGCGTAAAGTTATTCCCCATAAATGAGGTGCAACCCAGCAACAGACATGCACAGGTCTGCACCAGGGAACACAAGCCGGCGTATTGTGCGTTGGACGTGTGTCTGGCTGGGCGTACGTTAGGTTCACGTCGTACGCTTAGGCAGTTGTGCCGGTGTGGTTGTGAGCAGGCGCAGGGGGGGCTGTGCATGCGTCCACGTCCCGGCGCATGCGCAGTTCGTGATACGTACCCAACTGGCACTCGGCCCATTTGTATGGGGACACGCCTCATTTGCATGGGTTCACGCCCACTTCCACCTACGCCTGCGTATGCGCCTTCGAAACCCACGCCACTCTGGCGCAGCGTTCGGAGCACTGGCTTGCTGAATGCAATGCTTGCCTCTCCGCGCTACGTTGGCGTGGCGTACAGTGTTTGCTCTACGGCGGCGTAATGTGCGCCTTACTCTCTGTGAATCTGGGCCTATGCGTACACACCTTTTTTTTTGGTACCAGGTGGAGTTTTTGGAAAAAATTAATAAAAATCTGTGTGTTTTGAGTCCTTAAAACCTAAAAGCAAACTTTGGTGTTGGACAAAGTTGCTGGCGGACTGGATGTTTGATCGGCTCGGTTAAGGGCCGCGCAATCACAACCTTTCAATTAGCCTTTTGTGAGTTTCTTTCAGCTCCGAAGGTTTCTTTCCTGTTGTTCTCCTCCCAGCCCTTCCTTCACGGCACAAATTTTTTGATTTTCCTGATGATTCCAGTAAAAAACTCGTAGAGCGAAAAAAGGTGTAATTATCATTGATTATGATGCACTAAAAAAAAAAAAAAAAAATGCCGAAATAGAGGAAAAAAAAAGGGGCTGTTGATTGCTAAACGGCAAACAATGATTTCAGCCGCAGCCGAAATTATTCATGAATATACATAATCACTACGTTTCTGCTTGAGCGCCCGCCCTGCGCTCGGAACAACCAGGAGACGCATCTGACTATTTTGGAGAAGAGCCGCAGTCTACAGGTTGCAAAAAACAACGGCCCGGATTCAGATACATTTACGTATCTTTCGGCGGGCGTAGCGTATCTCAGATACACTACGCCGCCATAACTTGGGGCGCAAGTTCCGTATTCAGAAAGAACTTGCGCCCTAGGTTACGGCGGCGTAGTGTAAATGTGTCGGCGTAAGCCCGCCTAATTCAAATGTGGCTAGTAGTGGGTGTGTTTTATGTAAAACTCTCATGACCCCACGTAATTGACGCTGTTTTCGAAGGGCGCATGCGCCGTCCGTGAACGTTTCCAAGTGCGCATGCTCCAAATTACGCCGCAAAATGTCAATGCTTTCGACGTGAACTTAACTTACGTACAGCCCTATTCGCGAACGACGTACGCAAACGGCGTAAAATACGACGCTGTTCGGCCGTTTCCGACGTCCATACTTAACATGACTTACCCCTGCTTTATGAGGAGTAACTTTATGCCGGAAAAAGCCTTACGTAAACGACGTAAAAAAAAATGCGCCGGGCGGACGTACGTTTCTGAATCGGCGTATCTACCTAATTTGCATATTCCTCGCGTAAATCTAAGGAAGCGCCACCTAGCGGCCAGCGTAAGTATGCAGCCTAAGATACGACGGTGTAAGAGACTTACGCCGGTCAGATCTTAGGGAAATCTATGCGTAACTGATTCTACGAAGATACGACCCCGCACACTCGAGAGGATCGATCCGCTGAAATTGATCCGCGGATCGGTTTCAGCGGATAGATCCGCTGGTGTGTACGATCCAGCGGATATTTATCCGCGGATATATTTCGGGCCGACCGATTTCCAGCGGATAAAAATTTCTTAGCATGCTAAGAAATCTATCCGCTGGAATCGGCTCCAGCGGATCGATCCGGTGGTCTGTACAGACTCACCGGATCGATCCGTCCGAACCCATCCCTCGCATGCGTCGTAATGATTCGACGCATGCGTGGAATTCCTTATATGACAGCGTCACGCACGTCGCCGCGTCATCATCGCGGTGACGGCGCGACACGTCATCGCGATGGGAATTCGGCGCGGATTTCGATCCGATGGTGTGTACACTCCATCGGATCAAAATCCTCAGAGGATTTATCCGCGGAAACGGACCGGAGGACCGTATCCGCGGATAAATCCTCTCGTGTGTACTAGGCATCAGAGTTACGACGGCGTATCCGGAGATACGCCGTCGTAACTCCTATCTGAATCCGGGCCAATATTATTATTTTTGATGTTGAACATATTCATATGAATTCATACAAAGGTCTCATATCACCTCAAGAATCCATCTGAAAATAATTTAGGGAAGCAAATTGGTTATAGTAGAGCTGATGTGTCAATCTCTAAGGTAAGTCGGCACTCTTGATAATGTTTTGATATGTTGACAAAGGGGAGTGTAGGTAGATAGATCATCAGGGTCATCATTCTTTGGCTTTTTGTTGATTTGTCCAGTGGACCAAAAGAACTTCATCCTTCATTCTTTGCTCCACAGATCCTCCTGCTGTCTGGGGCCCCCTACAGGAGGGCTGGTGGTCCCCCCCCCCCCCTATCAGCGGCCTTGATGGCAGAGGTCAAAGCCATGTGAACAAAAATAATATGACAATGTACAAAAAATAAATCGAACAGATGTGTCACAGTTGGGTGGCAATCACCATAAAGGGCAACACCTAGGAGTGCCTGGTGTTCATCAGAGCTCCTGGTGGTGGGGATGGCTTTTGTTCCCAAGTAGCGGTCCTCACTTGTGATACAAATTAGTTATCTGGTATGGCTAAGAGTTTTTATCAGGTTAACCAATATATACTTGTGACGGAAGTCACTTTGGGCAGGGGGGTTTGTGGAACCCAGGTTACCTTGGAGAGCTCTGGAAGCTCCTTGTCCAGCTCCCCCAGCCCCTCCTATGTGTAATTCACCCTGTGTCTGAAAAGTGAATGAAAAAGGTGTACAGAGTATCCCGACCTCCTGCATAAAAAAGTATTAATAAAAAAACTCCCATACGTTTGACAGGTCCTTTATTAAAAAAATAAATAAAAAATCCCCATAAAAAGTCCCTCATTGTAAATCCATCATCAGTTACGATGCTGGCTGCATGGCAAAAGAAAAGACCCAATGGGCACACGCTGGACCCTTCTTCTTGCTGAATGACAGCTCTTCAAGTTGTCACCAGCTACATAAAGGAAGGGGCAGTGGTGACATCATTGGCAGCAGCATCACTAGGGTTGGTGTCACCTGATGCAGTAAAACACGGTGTCACCCCCCCCCCCTCCCCATAAGGCTTTCTAAGGTCTAGTCTGCCACTGTGCCCTGCGGGGAGCTGGGCAGGCTAGTTTCGGGCTGATCCGCTGTCACAGATGGGTGTGACACTACTGTGGTCGGATATCACTTTCTACTTGATGGTGTCACCCCTCTGGCGGTTGTCACCCGGGTGCGGTTCGCACCCCCATAACGGCGCCACTGATAATCGGCTATATTAGGTCAATGATATCTCCACTATCTCTGCCCCATCCAATACAGTGTCTCCAGTGCTACATTACCAGTGCAGAGAGCCACCCTACTTGATGGTGTCACTCGGGTGTGGTTCGCACCCCCATAACTGTGCCACTGATATTCTGCCATATATGGTCAATAATATCTCCACTAGCCCCACCCCATCCAATCCAGTGTCTCCAGTGCTACATTACCAGTGCAGAGAGCCATCCTACTTGATGGTGTCACCCCTCTGGTGGGTGTCACTTGGGTGTGGTTTGCACCCCCATAACGGTGCCACTGATAATCGGCCATATATGGTCAATAATACCTCCACTAGCCCCACCCCATCCAATCCAGTGTCTCCAGTGCTACATTACCAGTGCAGAGAGTCACCCTACTTCATGGTGTCATGCCTCTGGCTGGTGTCACCCGGGTGCGGTTCGCACACCCATAATGGTGCCACTGATAATTGGCCATATTTGGTCAATGATATCTCCACTATCTCTGCCCCATCCAATCCATTGTCTCCGGTGCTACATTACCAGTGCAGAGAGCCACCCTACTTGATGGTGTCACCCCTCTGGTGGGTGTCACTCGGGGTGTGGTTCGCACCCCCGTAACGGTGCCACTGATAATCGGCCATATTAGGTCAATGATATCTCCACTAGCCCTACCCCATCCAATCCAGTGTCTCCAGTGCTACATTACCAGTACAGAGAGTCGCCCTACTTGATGGTGTCATGCCTCTGGCTGTTGTCACCCGGGTGCGGTTCGCACACCCATAATGGTGCCACTGATAATTGGCCATATTTGGTCAATGATATCTCCACTATCTCCGCCCCATCCAATCCAGTGTCTCCAGTGCTACATTACCAGTGCAGAGATCCACCCTACTTGATGGGGTCACCCCTCTGGTGGGTGTCACTCGGGTGTGGTTCGCACCCCCATAACGGTGCCACTGATAATTGGCCATATTTGGTCAATGATATCTCCACTTTCCTCGCCCCATCCAATCCAGTGTCTCCGGTGCTACATTACCAGTGCACAGAGTCACCCTGTCATAAATAAAAAATAAACAATTCCAACAATAAAAAAGAATAATAAACAGAGCCAGCGGTGAATATGTATAATACAAGGAGTGATTAACTATTCAGGCGTTCCCGAAGTCGGAGCAGAATGAGACTTTTTACAAGAAGCCGCATCTCCATATCCGAGAGATCCTTCCAACGAGAGAAGAAAAGGCATCATATCCATTCATGGAGCCAATGCGCTTTGTTATTTTCGTACTCATGAATTTTACATCGTATATCACGGAGGAAGCGTATTCACGCCAGGCCCTCTTCAAAATTGTATATGTATCACAAGGTTAACAATACATCTCATCAAGGTCGGACATCTCCGCTTAGGAGTCTAATAGGATCTGTGCCGGGGCCCCCCCTTCACACATCAGAGGCTGATAATTAATACCAACGGCCGGAGACGGGAAATGCAAAGCACATTCCCCATTTCCTACCAGGGCCATTCAAATCTGATGAATTTGTACGCAATTTCCATTGTTTATCACAAAGCCGTGACTTGGGGCCTTATGGAGGCAATATACCTCGCTCCAAGCTGTCCTTGTTCAGGAAAGGAAGCCCCTCTGATCTTCTTCCCTTCCTATTCATCTCATCATTAGGGCTGACGAATAAATCTATTAATCCAGGTCTACATGAAATCAGTTCCTGACAAGTAATTTTCCACGTCTGTGCGAATCAATTCCTGACATGTCCTTATACACAGCCAAAGAAAAATTTTTCAAAAAAGATTCAACCTTTTATCATTAATCCACTTGTCCAGGGGTCTCCAAACTTTTCAAACAAAGGGCCACTTTATTTCCCTTTAGACTTTATGAGGGCCGGATTGTGGTCAGCGGGGAAAGAAAATGTCACGGGCCCGGCACCAGTGAGAACATATAGGGCCTCAGGGTTGGTGGTCAATAGGAGGAGTAGTATTCCCCCTATTAGTAGGAGGAATAGTATCCCATCATTGGTATCCGTGGATGATATAGTGCCCCATTGTTTTTTGTCAGTGGGAGGAATAGAGCCTTATATCAGTGGGAGGAATTTTGCCCCAAGGGCCTAATAAAGGCTAGCAAAGGGCCACATCTGGCCCTCGGGCCGCAGTTTGGAGACCCCTGCACTTGTCCACCGGGCCTATTCTGACACTTCTCTCCTTCATGTAAAAATCACATTTTTTTTGCTAGAAAATTAATCAGAACCCCCAAACATTATATATTTTTTTTAGCAGACACCCTAGGGAATAAAATGCAGGTCATTTCAACTTTTTTTCTCGCACGGTATTTGCGCAATAAGTTTTCAAACGCCTTTTTTTGGGAGAAAAAAAAACGGTTTCATGAATTAAAAAAGAACAAAACATGAAGTTAGCCCAATTTTTTTGTATAATGTGAAAGATGATGTTACGCCGAGTAAATAGATACCTAACATGTCACGCTTTAAGTTTGCGCACACTCATGGAATGGCGCCAAACTTCGGAACTTAAAAATCTCCATAGGTGACGCTTTAACATTTTTTACAGGTTACTATTTTCGAGTTACAGAGGAGGTCTAGTGCTAGAATTGTTACGCACGCTCTAACGCACGCGGCGATACCTCACATGTGGGGCTTGAACAGCGTTTACATATGTGGGCGGGACTTGCATGCGTGTTCGCTTCTGCGCACGAGATAACGGGGACGGGCGTTTTGAATTTTTTTTTACACTTTTTTTTTTTCTTTACTTTTTTTTTTTTAACACTTTTATTCCTATTACAAGGAATGTAAACATCCCTTGTAATAGGAATCACTGTGACAGGTCCTCTTTATGGAGAGAGGCGGGGTCAATAGGACCCCACATCTCTCCTCCAGGCTTACAAGCATGAAATCGGTGGAAAAAAAAATCACTGATCACATGCCGACAGCCGCGATTGCGGCTTTGTTTACTTCCGGGTACCGGGCGTGAAGTCCTCACATCGCGCCCGGGCCTCCGACGGTCATAGAGATGACTGGTGAATAGTTTTCGAATTTCCAAAATGAATAAAATAGAATGGAAAATAAAGGACTAGAATAGAAAAAATATATATATAATTTTCCTCTTCAAGTCCTTTATTTTCTATTCTATTTTATTCTCTTTGGATATTGGAAAACTATTCAAATTTTAAAAGTTTTCAAATTCAAAAAGTTTTCAAATCAATTTTGAATAGTTTTCGAATTCGAATAGTTTTCCATTTTCCAAAAAATAATAAAATAGAATTGAAAATAAAGGTCTAGAATATATATATATATATATATATATATATTAGGGCTGCGGAAATTAACGATTAATTGTTCGATTAATCGTTAATTTCTTTGATCGACTAAAATTATTTTGATCGACGAACCGCGGAGTGAGCTCCGCGGTCTCGCCGATAGGAAAGGCCGCGGCTTCGGCCTAGCTCCGGAGCCATCTTGGTCCACCCGGCGGCAACCAAGTAGCGGCGCGCTGACGTCATCATCACCCGCCCGCCCTGCTTGTATTATGTTCCCGCGCACACGTGTCCATCAGCCTCTCTGCCGACGGGTCTGCCTGATGTAGGTAAGAGATGACAACAAACCATTATTTATATTAAAGCATGGGGGCATATGTGTTTATGTAAAGCATGGGGGCATATGTGTATAAGACTAAAAGCATGGGGGCATATGTGTTTATGTAAAGCATGGGGGCATATGTGTATAAGACTAAAAGCATGGGGGCAGATGTGTATAAGCATGGGGGCAGATGTGTATAAGCATGGGGGCAGATGTGTATAAGCATGGGGGCAGATGTGTATAAGCATGGGGGCAGATGTGTATAAGCATGGGGGCAGATGTGTATAAGCATGGGGGCAGATGTGTAAAAGCATGGGGGCAGATGTGTGTATAAAAGCATGGGGGCAGATGTGTAAAAGCATGGGGGCAGATGTGTGTATAAAAGCATGGGGGCAGATGTGTGTATAAAAGCATGGGGGCAGATGTGTGTATAAAAGCATGGGGGCAGATGTGTGTATAAAAGCATGGGGGCAGATGTGTGTGTATAAAAGCATGGGGGCAGATGTGTATAAGCATGGGGGCAGATGTGTATAAGCATGGGGGCAGATGTGTATATTACAGTATGGGGGGCAGATGTGTATATTACAGTATGGGGGGCAGATGTGTATATTACAGTATGGGGGGCAGATGTGTATATTACAGTATGGGGGGCAGATGTGTATATTACAGTATGGGGGGCAGATGTGTATATTACAGTATGGGGGGCAGATGTGTATATTACAGTATGGGGGGCAGATGTGTATATTCTTGCAGTATGGGGGGGATATATGGATATTACAGTATGGGGGGGGGGAGATGTGGATATTACGGTTTGGGGGCAGATGTGGATATTACGGTATGGGGGGGAAGTCATTGATTGTGGAAACCAACTAGTGTCGAGTGATTGTATATAGTGTATACCACATTTACCACTGACTAATGCAGAGTTGCAATGCAAGGAGATCAGCTAAAAGTAGTTGTATCTGTATGTGCGTTAATTAATCGAAATTAGTCGATTAATCGATTAAAAAAAAAAACGATTAATCGAACACAAAAATTTTAATCAGTAGCAGCCCTAATATATATATATATATATATATATATATATATATATATATATATATATATATATATATATATATATATAAAATCTATTCCAATCCTTTCTTTTCTGTTCTATTTTATTCTCTTTGGAATTTGAAAAGTCTTCGAATTTGAAAAGTTTTTGAATCCATTTTGAATAGTTTTCGAATTTCCAAAATTAATAAAATAGAATGAAAAATAAAGGACTAGAATATAAATATAAATATAAATATATATATATATATATATATATATATATATATATATATATATATATATTTTTTTTTTTTTTTTCCCTCTTCAAGTCCTTTTTTTTCTATTCTATTCTCTTTGGAAATTGGAAAACTATTCAAATTTTAAAAGTTTTCAAATTTAGAAAGTATTCGAAAACTAAAGACAGGTGTCCCAATACTTTTGGAAATATAGTATATATGGAGGAAGTTTCCATTAGGAAATAAATTGATACATCATATTTATTCTTGAAGCAGAGAAGGTTGTCATTGATTGCGCAGTCTTACCCGATCACCAATCCATCCTGTAATAAAAAACAGAATCATTTCGGGAATTTCCAGGGATGGAAACGCGTGCAAGGAGATTGCATAGAAATGTCTTTCCCTCGATTGAGCGCAGGGCAGTCCAGATAAAATAATACATTGACAACACCAAATATCAGCTTGATTTCTGCTTATCAACATTCCATGTCGGCAGCACTCGAGGCCTCGGATAATCCGAGCAGCCTTCAGCTCGGCGGACGCGCCGCCCTGTAAGTACCATAAGAAGAGGCCGTGTTGCTTAAGCAGCATGTACACAACACAAGAGAAATGGCTGGAATACCCTTATCGATAAGAGGCCGGAGCTTTAATCCCGCTTTATCCGGAGTGTTTTGATCATTTCTCCCAGCGAGGTCCGGGATTAAGGAATCTGATTCAGCATTTGAATTGATTTGCTGCTTAGTAACACCTCTTTATGTGAAGGTCAGAGCTTAACTTCCCGAGCAGCACTTGCCACCGACGGGCTGAAATATGTGCAAATTAAAAAGCTTCTCAGATAAAAAGAATGAAGTGTTCCTTCAGAAGAAATCATGTTTTTGATCCGGCCTAGATACTGGAACTCGTGACTTACCTTTCCTCGCTCTAGCACCACGTGGCTTCCTCTGTGGCATGGCCAGCCACACTTCTGGTAACTTCCTGTGGCATCACAGTGGCATCCCAGTGCGGCTGGTGCTCAAAATGTTTGGGGCAAACTGAAAAAAAAAAAAAAATCAAATGCAGCCACTGTGCCCATCAAGCGTAGCCACTGTGCCCATCAAGCGTAGCCACTGTGCCCATCAAGCGTAGCCACTGTGCCCATCAAGCGTAGCCACTGTGCCCATCAAGCGTAGCCACTGTGCCCATCAAGCGTAGCCACTATGCCCATGAAGCATAGCCACTGTGCCCTTCAAATGCAGCCACTGTACCCATAAATTGCCATCACTGTGCCCATTAAACGCAGCCACTGTGCCCATCAAATTCCGCCAGTTTGCCCCATCAAATGCCGCCAGTTTGCCCCATCAAATGCCGCCAGTTTGCCCCATCAAATGCCGCCAGTTTGCCCCATCAATTGAAGCCAGTTTGCCCCATCAATTGAAGCCAGTTTGCCCCATCAATTGCCGCCAGCGTGCACTATCAAAAGCTGCCAGTGTGTCCCCTCCCCTCCGCTGAGACAATAGAGGCAGAAGGAGCGTGAATGACACCATAGTTACCAGGAACATGGGTCTGGAAGAAACTGGACGAACAATGGAGTGGACCATGCAGCAGGACTGTGGA
This sequence comes from Rana temporaria, assembly GCF_905171775.1. Taxonomy (NCBI): domain Eukaryota; kingdom Metazoa; phylum Chordata; class Amphibia; order Anura; family Ranidae; genus Rana; species Rana temporaria. The sequence goes on from NC_053499.1 coordinate 3,428,970, forward strand.
TGACACCAAAGCCAACAGGAACATAGGAACATATGTTCCTGTTGGCTTTGGTGTCATCCACAGTCCTGCTGCCTGGTCCATTCCATTGTTGGGTCTGGACGATACTAGATGAGCAATGGATTGGACCAAGCAGCAGGATTGTGGGTGACACCAAAGTCAAAAAGAGGAATCCCCCACCCGGTGAAACATTGTTTTCTGACAGTGGCACCCCATGTTGACAGGATAAAGTGAACTGGTCCAGGCTCCATGCTATTTATACACTCCTCAGCCAACTACTGGGCATTCTCCTCGAGTGATTGGCATTATAGCACACAAATATTTAAGCAAACGTCTGCATCTTTCAACCCCATCTACATTCTTGAATCCACTAGAAGGCAGGGGGGAGCAGTCGATCCTGCAGCCGGGGGAGTCCCAGAACAGCCAAAAATAATCACACAACGCTTCAATGACTATAGAGACAAAGAACTAGATTTACCTGAAACTCTTAGGCCCCATACACACCATAGAATCCATCGGCAGATAAATCCCAGCAAATGGGTTTCAGCGGATAGATCCTATGGTGTGTACACGCCAGCGGATCTGTTTCCGCAGATAAATCTCCCCTGGGATGGATTCCAGCAGATGAATATTCGCTGACATGCACAACATATCCATCTGCTGAAGTCCATCCCAACGGATGGATCCGCTGGTCTGTACAGACTCACCGAATCCATCCGTCCGAAGGGATCCCCCGCATGCGTCGCAATGATTCAACGCATGCGTGGAATTCCTTATATGACAGCGTCGCGCACGTCGCCGCGTCATAATCGCGGCGACGGCACGACACGTCATCGCCAGAGGATTTCGGCGCGGATTTCAATGCGATGGTGAGTACACTCCATCGCATTAAAATCTGCTGAAATCCTCGAGAGGATTTATCCGCGGAAACGGTCCGCTGGACCGTATCCGCGGATAAATCCTCCCGTGTGTATGGGGCCTCAGCAACCGTTTCTAGAAGAGCGCTAACATCTATATTTTTTTTTCTTGGGTTTAGGTAGACTTCAAATATACAATGATTTATTTTTTCCCAGAAATATTCATATAAAAAAAAAGGCAACTTTGTTCCCCTCTTGATTCCCATGTAGATTTAATATCAATAGACATATAATTACGGCTCTGCTTTTGGATTTTCTGCTGACAATAACTGCCTGTAAAACCAATGTCAAAGGGTCAATTAAACAGTAATTCCGCCGTTTTCCCCGGCTCGGGCGAATTCATGGAGAAAATGAATCGTCTCCTGCTTGGCGTTAAACCGCCAACCGCACCAAAACGTTAACCGGATTATGATACTTAAATTATCCTCGATGACATTTAAATGGTGAGAAGATCTATCTCATATTGGATGTGTATCTTGCGAAATGACTATCATTTTAGAAAAACGCTGCATGTAAAACAATGAAATCGCCACTCGATGTAAAATTAAACTGCAAATCAATCCTTTTTTTTTATTTTTTTCGAGGCGAACGCGCCCTCCACGGAGACGTCGCACAAACGTTCCGTAAGTGCTTCCATTCTCTTTAGATTAATATGCATTTTAACTTTTGATTATCACTTTTAAAGTTTTGTAATTGCCGTTATGACTACTTTGCTTGTTACAGACAAGAAAGCCGCATTTCTTTAAATGTCCGTTTTATGTTATAAGGGGGGAAAAAAAATCGTAAAGGAAGATTAAAAAGTAGCGAAAGCAATGCTGGATTGTTAAAATAAAAAAAAGAATGCAAACACAATGAGGTTTAAACTGCATCATATATAGCAGGATATTGTGCAGACTTTAGGAACAGCTTAAACTGTATATAAACCTTAAAGTCCAACTCTGGGAAAGCTGAAAATGGTCCCTTGCGGTCTCCCAGATATTCGACAGTATTACTACGCGTCATCCTTGATCAAATAACATTTTGGTTTTCTGATTCGGATGAGAAACTTTAGGTAAATATTGAAAATGTAGTCACCAAGGGCAATGACATGTGTGCGTTGACCAGTGGCGGCTGGTGCTCCAAATTTTTGGGGGGGCGCAAACAAATGAAAAAAAATAACAATTGCAGCCTCACTGTGCCCATCAAACGCAGCCACTGTGCCCATCAATTGTCACCACTGTGCCATGCCATCTGTGAAGCTGAGCTATATACCCTATCTGTAATGCTGGGCTATATACCCTATCTGTAATTCTGAGCTATATACCCTATCAATAATGTTGGGCTATATACCCTATCTGTAATGCTGACCTATATACCCTATCTGTAATTCTGAGCTATTTACCCTATCTGTAATGCTGACCTATATGCCCTGATCTGTGATGCTGAGCTATATACTCTGTCCTGTGATGCTGGGCTGTATACTCTGTCCTGTGATGCTGGGCTGTATACTCTGTCCTGTGATGCTGGGCTGTATACTCTGTCCTGTGATGCTGGGCTGTATACTCTGTCCTGTGATGCTGAGCTGTATACTCTGTCCTGTGATGCTGAGCTGTATACTCTGTCCTGTGATGCTGGGCTGTATACTCTGTCCTGTGATGCTGGGCTGTATACTCTGTCCTGTGATTCTGGGGCTGTATACTCTGTCCTGTGATGCTGAGCTGTATACTCTGTCCTGTGATGCTGGGCTGTATACTCTGTCCTGTGATGCTGAGCTGTATACTCTGTCCTGTGATGCTGAGCTGTATACTCTGTCCTATGATGCTGAGCTGTATACTCTGTCCTGTGATGCTGGGCTGTATACTCTGTCCTGTGATGCTGGGCTGTATACTCTGTCCTGTGATGCTGGGCTGTATACTCTGTCCTGTGATGCTGGGCTGTATACTCTGTCCTGTGATGCTGGGCTGTATACTCTGTCCTGTGATGCTGAGCTATATACTCTGTCCTGTGATGCTGAGCTGTATACTCTGTCCTGTGATGCTGAGCCGTATACTCTGTCCTGTGATGCTGGGCTGTATACTCTGTCCTGTGATGCTGGGCTGTATACTCTGTCCTGTGATGCTGAGCTGTATACTCTGTCCTGTGATGCTGAGCTGTATACTCTGTCCTGTGATGCTGAGCTGTATACTCTGTCCTGTGATGATGAGCTGTATACTCTGTCCTGTGATGATGAGCTGTATACACTGTCCTGTGATGCTGAGCTGTATACTCTGTCCTGTGATGCTGAGCTGTATACTCTGTCCTGTGATGCTGAGCTGTATACTCTGTCCTGTGATGCTGAGCTGTATACTCTGTCCTGTGATGCTGGGCTGTATACTCTGTCCTGTGATGCTGGGCTGTATACTCTGTCCTGTGATGATGAGCTGTATACTCTGTCCTGTGATGCTGAGCTGTATACTCTGTCCTGTGATGATGAGCTGTATACTCTGTCCTGTGATGATGAGCTGTATACGCTGTCCTGTGATGCTGGGCTGTATACTCTGTCCTGTGATGATGAGCTGTATACTCTGTCCTGTGATGATGAGCTGTATACTCTGTCCTGTGATGATGAGCTGTATACTCTGTCCTGTGATGATGAGCTGTATACTCTGTCCTGTGATGATGAGCTGTATACTCTGTCCTGTGATGATGAGCTGTATACTCTGTCCTGTGATGCTGAGCTATATACTCTGTCCTGTGATGCTGAGCTGTATACTCTGTCCTTTGATTCTGGGGCTGTATACTCCTGACACTATGGGTGGAAGCAAGTGGAATACATTGGAGTGGGTGGATTCTACAAAGGGTGGGGCTTATGACTAGTGGGGTGGGTAAAAAAAGAAGGGCGTAGTTTGACGCCCCCATCCTAAAACTTCACCAGCCGCCACTGTGTAATACCAAAACTCATCAATATCAAATCCACGTTGATCGCTTGGAAACACAAATACTCTAAATCAAAGGAACTATGGGCCAGATTCTCCTGATACGCCGTCGTATCTCTGTTTCTATCTATGCGACTGATTCATAGAATTAGTTACGCATAGATATCCATAAGATCCGACAGGTGTAATTGTTTTACACTGTCGGATCTTAGGATGCAGTACCGCGGCCGCCGCTGGGGGGAGTTCGCGTCGTAAACCAGCGTCGGGTATGCAAATTAGGAGTTACGGCGATTCACGAGGGATTTTCGCATTCGCTACGTCGCCGCTAGTCTAGTTTCCCGTCGCAAAGTTAGTCGTCGTTTTAGGTGCCCTAACTTTAGTCATCAAACGTATTGCTGTCTAAAGTATGGCCGTCGTTCCCGCGTCGAAATTTAAAAAATAACGTCGTTTGCGTAAGCCGTCCGGGAATACAGAATTACGCTATGCGCGTCGCCGTTCGAAAAAATGACGTCACGGCGCGCAAAGCACGGCGGGAGTTAAGAAACGGAGCATGCGCAGTAGGTCCGGCGCGGGAGCGCACCTAATTTAAATGGCACACGCCCATTTAAATTGGCCCGCCTTGCGCCGGAGGCCGCCGGCGTAGTTTTCGTCGCAAGTGCTTGGTGAATCAGGCACTTGCGATGAAAAATTGCGGCGGTGTAACGTATCTACGATACGTTACGCCGCCGCTGCACTACGTGAATCTGGCCCTTTGTGAACTAATTAAAGTTCCTGTGGCCCTTAAGAGTGCTGGACTACTGTAGAGCCCGTATCTCAGTAATTGGATTTCACAGGGGGGTTTAACTGTCTACTATATCAACCCAACCCTTCTAAATAAAGAGTTGGTGCTAAAAAAACAAACTGACATTTTGAAAGATTAAAGGAATTTGACCCAGAATCGAGCATGAATATCCCATCAATAATCTGGAGGTATCTATTGAACAAATATGTTTGTAATAAGAATGGAATACAGTGGAACTTTGGATTGCGTGTAATGTGGTTAATGAGTATTTCGCAATACGAGCGCTGTGTATTTTAAAATATCCTAACTCGGTTTGCGAGTGTTGTTTCGCAAAACTAGCAGGATTCAGCCCAAAGCGGTGTGCAGTACCGCGTTTGACCTGAGGTGGGGGGCGGCGGAGCCGAACGGCGCAGATCGCAGCCGATCCATGCCGTTCGGAAATGCGCAGAGAGGCCCGAGGACAGCTCGGCTGACACTGGCAAACCTCGGAAAGGCTCGGGAATGGACTCTTTCCGAGGTTTTCCGAGGTCAGCCAAACTCTCCTCGGGCCTTTCCAGCCGTTTCCGAGGCTCTTGTGCGCCCCCCCCCCCACTCTGGCCACATGCGGTATTGCCACATGCCATAAAAGTCAATGCGGAACAAATTATTTTAGTTTCCATTGATTTCAATGGAGAAACTCGCTTTGATATGCGAGTACTTTGGATTACGAGCTTCTCCTGGAACGGATTATGCCCGTAATCTGAGGTTCCATTGTATCCTTATTTTAAGGATTCATAAACTTTTCTCAGAATTCCCTAAATCTGTTAAAACCAATAATATGCTGAAATGGGAAAAGGATCTTTTTCCTGTGTATTTCCTGGGAAGAATGGAACAAGGCCGAAATTCTGAGCATCATCCTGCATTGAACATTGGGATAACGCCCAAAAGATATTAAACAGATGGTACCTTTCACCATATAAACATTCCAAAATCGACACATCACTCTCCCCAACTTGCTGGCAATGCAATGGACCAACTGGTTCTCTTTATTATATTTCATGGAGTTGAAAAAATCTGTAGTAAGTGGTGCAGAGTTCAGGGATTGGTGGTAAGCGAGGCAGAGTACAGGGGTTAGGACTAAGTAACGCAGAGTGCAGGGGTCAGTATTAAGTAACGCAGCATGCAGGGGTCAGTAGTAAGTGGCGCAGAGTGCAAGGGTCAGTAGTAAGTGGTTCAGGGATCAGTAGTAAATGACGCAGAGTTCAGAGGTCAATAGTAAATGGTGCAGCATTCAGAGGTCGGTAGGAAGTAGAGTTCAGGGTTCAGTACAAATCGAAGGGAGAACGTAGATTTTCGGTCCAAGGACCACGGCTCTGGAATGCTCTACCCACCACCATTCGCTTAGAGGAAAACCATCGGGCATTTAGGAAAAAACGAAAGACCCACCTCTTCTGAAAGACCGGTACGACGCTGGATTCCAAGCGCCTTGAGGCGATTAAGTTCGCATTTGCTGCGCTATACAAGTTACTCACTCACTCAGTAAGATGCAGAGTTCAGAGGTCAGTGGTAAGTGAGGCAGAGTTCAGGTGTTAGGACCAAGTAATGCAGAGTGCAGGGGTCAGTAGTAAATGGCGCAGAGTGCAAGGGTCAGTAATAAGTGGCGCAGAGTGCAGGGGTCAGTAGTAAGTGGCGCAAAGTGCAGGGGTCAGTAGTAAGTGGTGCAAAGTGCAGGGGTCAGTAGTAAGTGGTTCAGGGATCAGTAGTAAATGACGCAGAGTTCAGAGGTCAATAGTAAATGGTGCAGCGTTCAGAGGTCGGTAGGAAGTAGAGTTCAGGGTTCAGTAATAAGAGATGCAGAGTTCAAAGGTCAGTGGTAAGTGAGGCAGAGATCAAGGGTTAGGAGTAAGTGGTGCAGAGTTCAGGGGTCCAGTGTAAGTGGTGCAGAGCTGAGGGGTCAGTAGTAAGTGGTGCAGGGGTCAGTAGTAAGAGGTGCAGAGTGCAGGGGTCAGTAGTAAGTGGTGCAGAGCTGAGGGGTCAGTAGTAAGTGGTGCAGAGTGCAGGGGTCAGTAGTAAGTGGTGCAGAGTGCAGGGGTCAGTAGTAAGTGGTGCAGAGTGCAGGGGTCAGTAGTAAGTGGTGCAGAGTGCAGGGGTCAGTAATAAGTGATGCAGAGTGCAGGGGTCAGTAGTAAGTGGCGCAGAGTGCAAGGGTCAGTAATAAGTGATGCAGAGTGCAGGGGTCAGTAGTAAGTGGCGCAAAGTGCAGGGGTCAGTAGTAAGTGGTTCAGGGATCAGTAGTAAATGACGCAGAGTTCAGAGGTCAATAGTAAATGGTGCAGCGTTCAGAGGTCGGTAGGAAGTAGAGTTCAGGGTTCAGTAATAAGAGATTCAGAGTTCAAAGGTCAGTGGTAAGTGAGGCAGAGATCAAGGGTTAGGAGTAAGTGGTGCAGAGTTCAGGGGTCAGTAGTAAGTGGTGCAGAGTGCAGGGGTCAGTAGTAAGTGGCGCAGAGTGCAAGGGTCAGTAATAAGTGATGCAGAGTGCAGGGGTCAGTAGTAAGTGGCGCAAAGTGCAGGGGTCAGTAGTAAGTGGTTCAGGGATCAGTAGTAAATGATGCAGAGTTCAGAGGTCAATAGTAAATGGTGCAGCGTTCAGAGGTCGGTAGGAAGTAGAGTTCAGGGTTCAGTAATAAGAGATGCAGAGTTCAAAGGTCAGTGGTAAGTGAGGCAGAGATCAAGGGTTAGGAGTAAGTGGTGCAGAGTTCAGGGGTCCAGTGTAAGTGGTGCAGAGTGCAGGGGTTAGTAGTAAGTGGTGCAGAGTGCAGGGGTCAGTAGTAAGTGGTGCAGAGTGCAGGGGTCAGTAATAAGTGATGCAGAGTGCAGGGGTCAGTAGTAAGTGATGCAGAGTGCAGGGGTCAGTAGTAAGTGGTGCAGAGTGCAGGGGTCAGTAGTAAGTGGTGCAGAGTGCAGGGGTCAGTAGTAAGTGGTTCAGGGATCAGTAGTAAATGACGCAGAGTTTTTCGGTTCCCGTTTTCGGCCAAGTGCATCCCAAATTTTCGGTTTCGCCACCAAATTTTCTATTCGGTTTACCTCTAAAAAATAGCCTCATAACATTCGAATGTTCTCGCTCTGTGAATTTTTCATAAATAGCCGCCTAGGAGTTAAGTGCATCATAACTATCCACCCACCCTGCAGGCGCTAAAGTTCCACTTTATAAAACACACACAGAGATACAATAGAAGGGCCGCCATGCACGGTACGTACGTAATACAATCTTATGCATTTCCATTTTATTTGAATGCAACGGTTCCCCCCCCCCGCCCCCCTGCAACTGGGAAAATGCGCACATAGCATCTGTGTATAGTAAAGCGTTTCGCTGCGGCTCGCCTTGAATGTGTAATTTATTTAAGTGAAATTACGCCGTAATGCACGGAAGGAATAACTTCAGCGGCGCGGATTCTGCTGTCGGTGGAGTTTTTTGTTGGCGGAATTTATCTTCTGGCGCACCTGTACTCCACAATGTGTGTCTTGTGGGCCCTCAAGATACAGATGTGGTGGGAGATGAGAAGACTGCGGGGGAGGGGGTGAAACGGCGGCAGAAAGATTGCCTTCAGCTGCATATAATTACCAGAACACGGGATCCATACAAGAAAATGTTCCTGGGATAATGGCGCGCTCTCGTCGCGGGGGCCCAATACATATGACAACCTCCCCCTCCTCCTCTTCTTAGTCAGCTCCTCTTGTAGCCTTTAATAAGATTTCCGATCTCCTCCAGATGAGAGAGTTCTGCTCAGCAAAGGCGAGTGTGAAAAACGCAGCGTTACAGGAAGACGCTCCGCGGACTTCTAGCTTCAAGGAAGACCATGGTGTGCGCCGCTTAACCTTATTCAATGGCGGCACACTTTACAAGTATGAAAAATCGTACAATGTTACTTATCAATCCCCCTTCATAGTAGAGTCCTCCTTTGCATCAGATGTTCTCCATCACATCAGAGGTCTCCCCTTCACATCAGAGTACCCCTTTTACCTGAGGGGGTCCCCCATTATGCCAGAATCCCCCCCTTTCAAATCAGAGGTCCTCCTTCACATCAGAGGTCCCCCCCATTACATCAGAGGTCCTCCTTCACATCAGAGGTCCCCATCACATCAGAGGTCCCCCCTTTCAAATCAGAGGTTCCCCCATTACATCAGAGGTCCTCCTTCACATCAGAGGTCCTCCTTCACATCAGAGGTCCCCCCTTTCAAATCAGATGTCCCCCCATTACATCAGAGTCCCCCCTTAAATTTAGAGGTCCTTCATCACATCAGAGTCCCCCCTTTCAAATCAAAGGTCTCCCCATTACATCAGAGGTCCTCCTTCACATCAGAGGTCCCCCTTTCAAATCAAAGGTCCCCCCTTTCAAATCAGAGGTCCCCTCTTTCAAATCAGAGGTCCCCCCATTACATCAGAGGTCCCCCCATTACATCAGAGGTCCTCCTTCACATTAAAGTTTCCCCCTTCACATCAGAAGTCCCCTCCTTTGCATCAGGGGTTCCCCCCTTCACATCAGGGGTTTCCCCTTCACATCAGAGGTCCCCCTTCACATCAGAGGTCTCCCATCGCATCAGAGGTTCTCCCTTCACATCAAAGGTTCCCCGTTCACATCAGGGGTTTCCCATTCACATCAGAGGTCCCCCTTCACAGGTACCCCATTACATCAGAAGTCTCCCCTTCACATCAGGGGTTCCCCCTTCACAACAGGGGTTCCCCCTTCACATCAGAGGTCCCCCTTTACTTCAGAGGTACCCCATTACATCAGAAGCCCCCCCTTCACATCAGGTTTCCCCTTCACATCAGGGGTTCCCCCTTGACATCAGAAGTCATCCTTCACATCAGAGGTCTCCCCATCACATCAGAGATTCCCCCATCACATCAGAGGTCCCCCTTCACTTCATAGGTACCCCATTACATCCGAAGTCCCCTCCTTCACATCAGGGGTTCCCCCTTCACAACAGGGGTTCCCCCTTCACATCAGAGGTCCCCCTTTACTTCAGAGGTACCCCATTACATCAGAAGCCCCCCCTTCACATCAGGTTTCCCCTTCACATCAGGGGTTCCCCCTTGACATCAGAAGTCATCCTTCACATCAGAGCTCTCCCCATCACATCAGAGATTCCCCCATCACATCAGAGGTCCCCCTTCACTTCATAGGTACCCCATTACATCAGAAGTCCCCCCCTTCACATCAGGGGTTCCCCCTTCACAACAGGGGTTCCCCCTTCACATCAGAGGTCCCCCTTTACTTCAGAGGTACCCCATTACATCAGAAGCCCCCCCTTCACATCAGGTTTCCCCTTCACATCAGGGGTTCCCCCTTGACATCAGAAGTCATCCTTCACATCAGAGCTCTCCCCATCACATCAGAGATTCCCCCATCACATCAGAGGTCCCCCTTCACTTCATAGGTACCCCATTACATCAGAAGTCCCCCCCTTCACATCAGGGGTTCCCCCTTCACAACAGGGGTTCCCCCTTCACATCAGAGGTCCCCCTTTACTTCAGAGGTACCCCATTACATCAGAAGCCCCCCCTTCACATCAGGTTTCCCCTTCACATCAGGGGTTCCCCCTTGACATCAGAAGTCATCCTTCACATCAGAGGTCTCCCCATCACATCAGAGATTCCCCCATCACATCAGAGGTCCCCCTTCACTTCATAGGTACCCCATTACATCAGAGATTCCCCCATCACATCAGAGATTCCCCCATCACATCAGAGATTCCCCCATCACATCAGAGATTCCCCCATCACATCAGAGATTCCCCATCACATCAGACTGTTCTGCTTTTTTTCTCCCACTGTGATTTCAGAGCTCTCTAGAATTACAGGGGAAATAATCAGACCAACAGTTTCAGCTGTTGGTCTGATCAACTCCAACTCCTGGTACAGGCCTCCGACTATTTATGGGCTCTCCAGTCACCTGCTGGGCACACCTTCCCAGGAGTCCCCATAAATATTAATTCCGCCCTTCTGCTTTTTTTCTCCCACTGTGATTCCAGAACTCTCTAGAACTGTAGGGGGAAATTATCAGATCAACAGCATGTGAAGCACTGAGCTGGCCAAAAAAATATCAACCACTGCTCCACTGACTACAGAGGAGCCCAACTAAATTTGCCTGGCATCCTATACGCTAACTAAGAAGATGCTACACAGTAAATCTTTCAGCAGCGGAAAAGCCTCAATTGGCCAATTAAGCAGACACCTTGGTATGAATCTGCCCCCTACAGACAGCTTTGTATGAATCCGCCCCCTACAGACAGCTTTGTATGAATCCGCCCCCTACAGACAGCTTTGTATGAATCCGCCCCCTACAGACACCTTTGTATGAATCCGCCCCCTACAGACACCTTTGTATGAATACGCCCCCTACAGACACCTTTGTATGAATCCGCCCCCTACAGACACCTTTGTATGAATCCGCCCCCTACAGACACCTTTGTATGAATCCGCCCCCTACAGACAGCTTGGTATGAATACGCCCCCTACAGACACCTTTGTATGAATCCGCCCCCTACAGACACCTTTGTATGAATACGCCCCCTACAGACACCTTTGTATGAATACGCCCCCTACAGACACCTTTGTATGAATCCGCCCCCTACAGACACCTTTGTATGAATCCGCCCCCTACAGACACCTTTGTATGAATCCGCCCCCTACAGACACCTTTGTATGAATACGCCCCCTACAGACACCTTTGTATGAATCCGCCCCCTACAGACACCTTTGTATGAATCCGCCCCCTACAGACAGCTTTGTATGAATACGCCCCCTACAGACAGCTTTGTATGAATACGCCCCCTACAGACAGCTTTGTATGAATACGCCCCCTACAGACAGCTTTGTATGAATACGCCCCCTACAGACAGCTTTGTATGAATACGCCCCCTACAGACAGCTTTGTATGAATACGCCCCCTACAGACAGCTTTGTATGAATACGCCCCCTACAGACCCCTTTGTATGAATACGCCCCCTACAGACACCTTTGTATGAATCCGCCCCCTACAGACACCTTTGTATGAATACGCCCCCTCCAGACACCTTTGTATGAATACGCCCCCTACAGACACCTTTGTATGAATCCGCCCCCTACAGACAGCTTTGTGTAAATCCGCCCCCTGCAGACAGCTTTGTATGAATACGCCCCCTACAGACACCTTTGTATGAATACGCCCCCTACAGACAGCTTTGTATGAATACGCCCCCTACAGACAGCTTTGTATGAATACGCCCCCTACAGACAGCTTTGTATGAATCCGCCCCCTACAGACAGCTTTGTATGAATCCGCCCCCTACAGACAGCTTTGTATGAATCCGCCCCCTACAGACACCTTTGTATGAATCCGCCCCCTACAGACACCTTTGTATGAATACGCCCCCTACAGACACCTTTTTATGAATCCGCCCCCTACAGACACCTTTGTATGAATCCGCCCCCTACAGACACCTTTGTATGAATCCGCCCCCTACAGACAGCTTTGTATGAATACGCCCCCTACAGACACCTTTGTATGAATACGCCCCCTACAGACAGCTTTGTATGAATCCGCCCCCTACAGACAGCTTTGTATGAATCCGCCCCCTACAGACAGCTTTGTATGAATCCGCCCCCTACAGACACCTTTGTATGAATCCGCCCCCTACAGACACCTTTGTATGAATACGCCCCCTACAGACACCTTTTTATGAATCCGCCCCCTACAGACACCTTTGTATGAATCCGCCCCCTACAGACACCTTTGTATGAATCCGCCCCCTACAGACACCTTTGTATGAATACGCCCCCTACAGACAGCTTTGTATGAATACGCCCCCTACAGACACCTTTGTATGAATACGCCCCCTACAGACAGCTTTGTATGAATACGCCCCCTACAGACAGCTTTGTATGAATCCGCCCCCTACAGACAGCTTTGTATGAATCCGCCCCCTACAGACACCTTTGTATGAATCCGCCCCCTACAGACAGCTTTGTATAAATCCGCCCCCTACAGACAGCTTTGTATGATTACGCCCCCTACAGACAGCTTTGTATGAATCCGCCCCCTACAGACACCTTTGTATGAATCCGCCCCCTACAGACAGCTTTGTATAAATCCGCCCCCTACAGACAGCTTTGTATGATTACGCCCCCTACAGACACCTTTTGTATGAATCCGCCCCCTACAGACAGCTTGGTATGAATACGCCCCCTACAGACACCTTTGTATGAATCCGCCCCCTACAGACACCTTTGTATGAATCCGCCCCCTACAGACACCTTTGTATGAATACGCCCCCTACAGACACCTTTCAAACAACACTACTGATCCAACCTTTTCTGAACTTCCAGTAGCTTTGCTAAATTTTTGGGTGTGTTTGTTGATTTTTTTATGATTTTGGTTCACAATAAGATTAATTCTAAAACCTTTTAAGGCAATTTTCATAATTTTCAGGATTTAAAAAGAAAAATGGTTTGTAGGGAAGAACACACAAAAGAGGGGGATTTGAGGGCCTTTTTGGTCCATTCTCACCACAAAAGATGAAGATAATGGGTAACCGCTGCAGCTCAGGAGGAAAATTGCACTAAAGAGCTTAAATCGCAGGAATTTATTAGCCCGGAGAATAGGCAAAGCCTTATTCACGACGTATGAAAAGCTCCCAAATTGTCTGGTGGAACGTCAATTTATCAAGCGGCCCTCAGCTGTTGAAGCAGAATAAAAGTTATTTAATTTACATACATATTTTGTACCTTTTTTTTTTTTGCAGCCTCATAAAGGTGCCCAGAGATGGGAGCTCTCAAATAAAAAGGGGGATAATTTAGGTTTTTGAGAAAATGAATATAGAAGGTCTGCCTGAGAAAGGAGCCAAGAACAGCTTTGACCGTTTCACGGATCCGAAAAAATAATTTGTGGCTCTAGAAATAGTTTTGGACTTTAGCTGTTTTTTTTTTCCCCCGACAACCTTGCATAAATAAACGTCTGCCATTTAAAGGGATCCTTATCTTCTAGTTGCCTATCTAATAATCCAGAGAGGTAAAGTGAGGCCCACAGATTCTCTTTAACCACTTCAGCCCCGGGAAGATTTTACCGCCCTTTCTGACCAGAGCACTTTTTGCGATTTGGCACTGTGTCGCTTCAACTGACAATGGCGTGGTCGTGCGACCTTGCACCCAAACAAAATTGACATCCTTTCAGTGGCGGTGTGTCTATAGAGGGCGCTGGAGCGCCGCCCCCTCTGGCTCTCGCACCGCCACTGAATAACATAGATTCATGCATTGCATGAATCTATGTTGTTGTTGCCGGCCGCTGCCGCAACTATTCAGATGGCCGGACGGTGAGCGCCGACTACCTGAATAATGGCAGCTGTTTGGCTGTGCGGAAGTGCCTATCAGAGCCAGCGGCTCTGTTAGGCTTTCCCAGTACAGCCCTCGGCTCCCGGATGTCTTATCCTCGGAACGTACGGGGACTGACGGCCGTCTCAGCCAATCAGGTTCACCGATTCTGGTCATCGGTAACCTGATTGGCTGAAGCGTCATCGAGGGCGGGAGAAGACATCAAGGGACGTGGGAGGAGAAAGGTAAGTGCCGGGCGGGGGGGTATTTTACAGGGCACAGCGGCGACAATGGGCACAGAGGCGACAATGGGTACAGTGGTGACAAAGGGCATAGTGGCATCAATGGGCACAGTGGTGAAAATGGGCACAGTGGCAACAATTAAAGGGCACAGTGACATGCACAGTGGCAACAATGGGCACAGTGGCGACAATTAAAGGGCACAGTAGTAAGAATTGGCACAGTGGCGACAATTGAGGGGCACAGTGGCTGCGTTTGATGGCATGGCACAGTGGTGACAATTGATGGCACAGTGGCTGCGTTTAATGGCATGGTACAGTGGCTGCGTTTGATGGCATGGCACAGTGACTGCATTTGATGGCATGGCACAGTAGTGCGAATTGATGGCATAGTGACTGCGTTTGATGGCATGGCACAGTGGTGACAATTGATGGCACAGTGGCTGCATTTGATGGGCACAGTGAGGCTGCAATTTCTTTTTTCCGTTTGCGCCCCCCCAAAAATTTGGAGCACCAGCCGCCACTGCTTCCTTTTTTTCCCACAAATAGAGATTTCTTTTGGTGGTATTTGATCACCTCTGCGTTTTTTATTTTTTGCGCTATAAACAAAAATAGAGCGACAATTTTGAAAAAAAAAAGCAATATTTTTTACTGTTTGAAAGGAAGTATGATCCATTCTCCGACATGTTGTACACCGTTATTTCCATTTGTCAATCATTAGATAGATTTCACGGCGGCACATTAGTAAAGAAGAATGTAGCTTGGTTGCACCTTTATTGAGTGAACAAGAAACACTTGTGCCTCTGGCCCTGCAATTGGAAGTAAAAAAAAAATTGTCTGGAGGGGCAAGAAGGAAGGGTGGCAAAGCCGTCCAGAGACTAGAGAGAAAAGTGGCTTTGGGGGGTCTGGTTGGCACAATAGCAACCAGCAGGGAGGAAGTCCACAAGAAATTTTTTTTAAAAACAAATTTCCCCTAAACTGCACAATCGGCCTCATTGAGAGCTTCTACCTTACCAAAATGTTGGCAATGGTAAAATCTTCAATTTTGCAGCAAAACCAGGTTTGCCAAAATCACTCATCCCAGGCAGCTCATGGACCTTTTCCCAAGCTCGGGAACCCTTCGGGGTAAGACCGCGCTATATTAAGATACTTCTCAACTCAACTCAACTCTCAACTCTTTGCAATCCCGTAAAAACGATCAAAAATAACCTTGATATCGGCTTCTCCAAACATCCTGATTTTTGGCAAAATTTGGGCAAATCAAAAGTCCCCAATTCTCAATCTCTATTCTCCATCCCTATTTTTTTCTCACTTTTACCTTCTTATCTTTTATCTCACAGTATTTTAGCGTGAAGATGTGAAAGGAAGCACAATCCATTCCCCGGCATTTGATATGAGGAAAGACGGGATGGACAGCCGCACTCCAGAAAAACCATAAGGTTGTCTTTATTGTAAAAAAAAGTATAGAAATGCACTACAAAACAAGCAGAACTCAGGGAAAACAGCCTACGCGTTTCACACTCCAATTAGTGCTTAGTCATGACTAAGCACTAATTGGAGTGTGAAGCGCGTAGGCTGTTTTCCTTGAGTTCTGCTTGTTTTGTAGTGCATTTTTATCCTTTTTTACAATAAAGACAACCTGGAGAGCGGCTGTCCATCCCGTCTTTCCTCATATCAATTGCTTTGTGCATTGCCAGCACCCTTGATTTCCTGAGCTGTTTTTTTTTTAAGTGTATTTTGTGCGTGTACTCGAGAGAGGAGCCGGACTGCAAGAGTTGGGAGTATGCAGGCCTCCCCCAGAGGCAATCTGCCACCTTTCTCCATGCCCCGGGTGGCAATGGTGGGTGTGTGAGGGGGTCCTCCCACACAGCCCGCCCTACCCGCTCCACTTTGAAGCCCAACGGGGCAGTGGGACTCCCTATAAGGGAGTGAGAGGATCTAGCCCGCTCAACCAGCCCCGTTAGTCCTTCGCCTCTCTTTTTTTAGAGACCGCATGGTCAAAGTGCGTGCATGTTAACCCAATTTCGAGTGCGTGTAAGTGTGGTGGTTTTTGTGGGAGGGGGGTGGGCGTACTAAGCGCAGGCTTACCTCGCATAGCACACCCACCGGGAGCCGGGCTGAGACCACCAAACTCAATTCACATGTAGCCGAGACCGAGATCCGAATCCCTAGCTGCAGAGGTGAATGGCTTGTCAGCGCAGTGCCAATCGCGTTGAGCCACTGCAGCTCCATTTCCTGAGCTGTTGCTGATCTTTTCAACACACCCACCTGGAGCGGTTACTCCCTTCCCTCCATTCCCTGGCATGTTCTACACCGGTATTTCCTTCCGTCAGTCATTAGACACATTTTCTCGGTGGCACATTAGGAAAGAAGAATGTAGCTTGGTTGCACCTCTATGGTGTGAACAAGAAACACTTGTGCCTCTGGTCCTGCATCGGAAGCAGGCCCGGATTTCCCACAAGGACACTGAGGCCAGGCCTTGGGGCGGCAGGGCGCCAAGGGGCGGCAGTGGCATGGAGTCCCCCGACGCCCGGAACATACAGTTAAGGGCGGTAAGTTATGGGGGAATCCTATGACTCCTGTTTTGGAGGTGACAGGGTCAATAAAGAGAACATGTCACCTCCAATTGCTATCACACAGGGAATTGTTTTCTCCTGCGTGATAGCAAAAATAGTTAAAGCGGGGGTTCACCCTATAAACCCAAAAAAAAAAAAAAAAATTTCTTCTACCATAAAATCAGGCATTGTAGCGCGAGCTACAGTATGCCTGTCCCGATTTTTTTATCCCCGTACTCACCGTGTACTCGTACATCGAAGATACCGACTCCCCTCGGGGAATGGGCGTGCCTATGGAGACGGAGGATGATTGACGGCCGGCTCTGGCGCGTCACGCTTCTCCGGAAATAGCCGAAATAGGCTTGGCTCTTCACGGCGCCTGTGCATAGCCTGTGCGCAGGCGCCGTGAAGAGCCGAGACCTACTCCGGCTGTCTTCGGGGAGAGTGACGTGCCAGGGCCGGCCGTCAATCATCCTCCCTCTCCATAGGCACGCCCATTCCCCGCGGGAGCCGAAATCTATAATATACGAGTACACAGTGAGTACGGGGGTAAAAAAATCGGGACAGGCATACTGTAGCTCGCGCTACAATGCCTGTCTCGATGGTAAAATCGTGTCACTGAGGGTGAACCACCGCTTTAAGTGAAAAAAAATTGATAAAAAATAAATAAATAATAAGAAATAATAATTAAATTAATAAAATAAAAATGTAAAGAATAAGAAAAATAATAAGGAAAATAATAAGAAAATTATACAAAAATTAAAAAAAGTAAGCGACAAGCTGCAATTTTTTTTTTTTTAACTAACTGCGCCGCCCATTCTCCATTGATTTTGGGGGGGGGGGGTGTTCGGTTGGCGGGGAGGGGGTGCATTGCGGAACCTGGCCTTGGGGCGGCAGGGAGAGCAAATCCGGCCCTGATCGGAAGTGATATAATTGTCTGGAGGGGCAAGAAGGCCAGAGACTGGAATCATCCTAGGCAGTTTATTGACCCTTTTTCCAAGCTCATTACATTTGCAAACCCTTAAAAACCATCAAAAATCACCTTGATTTCGGCTTCCTAAAATGTCCAAGTTTTTGCCATTTTTTTTGGGCAACGCGAAAGTTCTCAATTTTTTTTTATTCTTCATGCCGCAGTATTTCATGTGAAGGGAGGCTCGATCCATTCCCCCGGCACGTTGCACGCCGTTATTTCCATTCGTCAATCATTAGGTACATTTCTCGGCGGCACATTAGGAAAGGAGAATTTTAACAGGCCACCTGTCCGAGGCGCTTCCATTACCAGCCGTTATGGAAAGTGCAGCTGCGAAGGTTCTATTAGCCAATTCACACCGTAAACATTATTATATACATTACAGGCCTGTGAAGAACATTCCAATCTACCTGCTCGACAGATGGCCCCGGCTACCTTGTATTTCATTTGTCCTCTGTTGTAATGGGTTTGGAGCCAATGAGATCCCCATTATCGGCAATGGCCTAAAATGATATTGCTCATCGCCGCGGCGAATTATCTCGGAGGTTACCGGCTCCAATATCATCGCTAGTTCTATGAAAAAAATATAGGCTTATTTAAAGCTGAAGTTCAAGTACAATAAAAGCCTTCCAGTGAAACTTCACTCAATGGTTCGTTCTCTCCCTCAGCCTCTAACTGAATTGCAGTTTTTTTTTGGAGGGCGGTGGCAGGGCCGTCTTTAACCACTTAAGACACGGACCAAAATGCAGGTGAAGGACCCGGACAGTTTTTGCGATTCGGCACTGCGTCGCTTTAACTGACAATTGCGCGGTCGTGCGACGTGGCTCCCAAACAAAATTGGCATCCTTTTTTTCCCACAAATAGAGCTTTCTTTTGGTGGTATTTGATCACCTCTGCGGTTTTAATTTTTTGCGCTATAAACAAAAATAGAGCGACAATTTTGAAAAAAATTCAATATTTTTTACTTTTTTGCTATAATAAATATCCCCCAAAAATATATAAAAAAAAATGTTTTCCTCAGTTTAGGCCGATACGTATTCTTCTACCTATTTTTGGTAAAAAAAATCGCAATAAGCGTTTATCGGTTGGTTTGCGCAAAATGTATAGCGTTTACAAAATAGGGGATAGTTTTATTGCATTTTTATAAAAAACATTTTTTTTACTACTAATGGCGGCGATCAGCGATTTTTTTTTTCATGACTGCGACATTATGGCGGACACTTCGGACAATTTTGACACATTTTTGGGACCATTGTAATTTTCACAGCAAAAAATGCATTTAAATTGCATTGTTTATTGTGAAAATGACAGTTGCAGTTTGGGAGTTAACCACAGGGGGCGCTGAAGGAGTTAGTGTTCACCTAGTGTGTGTTTACAACTGTAGGGGGGTGTGGCTGTAGGTGCGACGTCATCGATTGTGTCCCCCTATAAAAGGGATCACTCGATCAATGCTGCCACCACAGTGAAGCACGGTGAAGCCGTGTTTACATACGGCTCTCCCCGTTCTTCAGCTTCGGGGAGCGATCGCGAGGGGGTGGCTAGAAACGAATAGCCGCGCCCTCGTCCCAGATTGCTCCCACGCGATTAACGACCGCCGTATGTACCGGGGGGGGGGTCCCGATCGGACCCCCGACCCACGTCTAGGCAGCCTGTCCGTGCCATTCTGCCGACGTATATGTACATGCGGCGGTCGTTAAGCGGGAAACCCTGGGCATGTAGTATTACCCCTTTACAGTGAGAGATCTTTTGGACCATTTGTTTAATGCTGACCTTGCTGCTGTTACTTAAAATTAGCTGCCTGTGGAGGGTCAGCCCAACACTGTTTCCCCCTGGATTACAAATATTCTTAAGGGAAAGAGTAAGCGCACCAGCAGGAGCTCCAGGGCCCCAACGGTAGCAGACTGTAATGAGACCCACTGTCCACTGGTTTATTAGGGGATCCTTTATTCTCAGTTAGGCCACTTTGTCAGCTATGCTGTTCTTTATAACATGTTTTTTTTTTTTTTGCCTCGCCACATCTGTGTTTATTGCATTGTTGAGTTTTTTTTGTTTTGTTTTTCTACTGCTGTTGTTGTTCTACTTGCTTTATTTCCCTGCAGGGATATTTATTTGTTCAGTATAGCCAATTTTAAGCCACATGTGTGTCTGTGAAATTGGGTTCAGCCAAGGAAACTCATCACTGAGGAAAACAAAAGGACTTATTCAACCATTGGCTCCAGGTAGGAATGCACCGATACCATTTTTATTACAGCGAGTACGAGTGCTTAAAGTGGAGGTTCACCCTATAAAAAATTTCTAACACTACATCCAGCACCGTGCTGCATATAAAATGACACTGACCTTTATTTATTTTTTCCCGTAGATATCGTTTAGCCGTGGAATTCACCGCAACTTCCGGGTAGGGAATCCCGCGGGAGTGGGCGTTCCTATTGACATGCCAATAAATTGGCATGCTAAACGACGGCGCACACAGCGCGTCACGACTTCCCGAAGGAAGCTCGGGTCGGCTCGGCTCTATTCGGCGCCTGCGCACCGGCGTCGAATAGAGCAAAGGCGACCCGAGCTTCTTTCGGGAAGTCGTGACGCGCTGTGTGCGCCGTCGTTTAGCATGCCAATTGATGGGGCACACTGCACACTGGCAGCAATTGATTGGACACAGTGGTGGCAATTGATGGGCATAGTGGTGGCAATCGATGGGCACAGTGGCGGCAATTGATGGGTACAGTAGCTACATTTGATGGCACAGTGGTGGCAATTGATGGGGCACACTGGCGGCAATTGATGGGGCACACTGGCGGCAATTGATGGGGCACACTGGCGGCAATTGATGGGGCACACTGGCGGCAATTGATGGGGCACACTGGCGACAATTGATGGGCACACTGGCGGCAATTGATTGGGCACAGTGGTGGCAATTGATTGGGCACAGTGGTGGCAATTGATTGGGCACAGTGGTGGCAATTGATTGGGCACAGTGGTGGCAATTGATGGGGCACACTGGCGGCAATTGAGGAAGCACACTGGCGGCATTGATGGCACAGTGGTGGCAATTGATGGGGCACAGTGGCGGCAATTGATGGGGCACAGTGGCAGCAATTGATTGGGGCACACTGGCAGCAATTGATGAGGCACACTGGCAGCAATTGATTGGGCACACTGGCAGCAATTGATGAGGCACACTGGCAGCAATTGATGAGGCACACTGGCAGCAATTGATGGGCACACTGGCAGCCATTGATTGGGCACAGCGGTGGCAATTGATGGGCACACTAGCGGCAATTGATGGGTACAGTAGCTGTGTTTGATGTGGCACAGTGGTGGCAATTTATGGGCACAGTGGCTGCGCTTGATGTTTTTTTTTTCTTTTTTCAGTTTGTTTTGACCCCCTCCCCCCCAAAAAAAGAAATTTTTGTTGCACCAGCCACCACTGCAGTGAAAGGACCTTGGTTCTATGTATTCTTCCCGTGTAGTTACTGTTTATTTCTCACCTCGTGTTGCCCCGGACATGGGGTACAGGGATGCCCGGAGCCAGCCAAGTCCTGGTAAACATCAAAACCAACAGATCCACCTTAAAGCCTTTTAGTTTATTGATAGAAACAAGTAGAATTCTCTCCCAGCAATCAGCACACATTGTCCCTCCGGTTTAATATTTCTTGCTTTATCACTTGTTCCCGCCGCATAAAATGCTTCGCAAGTCCATGAAGAGGCAATAAAATAAACACGGGAAAATATTTAACTTTATTGGTTTTTGAATAAGTTTCTGCTTTCCAGCGGCCGTGTTCGGGGCGAGTTCTATCCGCGAGAGGTATCGGGGAGACGCGCTATGTGTTAGGGAAATATTACGCCGGTTACTCGGGAAGAGAGAATGTGCCCGGGTTTGGGGTTGCAGGGGGTTCATCAAACCCTACGAGAAGTCCGGGAAAACCCAAACTTAAAATAGAACCCTATTGAAGTCAATGGGGGGGGGGGGGGGAATCTTGATAACTCATTTTGGCCAGCGGGTGGTGGCTCGAGTCTCCTGGTGTGATGGGAGACCCAGGCAGAGCAATGGAAGGCGGGGAGAAGGGGGGAACGCCCCCCCCCCAGGGCCGGCCCTATGATGGGACCGGGTGGTACCATGGGTACCAGGCAGCACTTTTAGGGGGGCAGCATTCTGCGAGACAGCCCACTCCGCTGCCTGTGAGGACACTCACAGCCGGAGGGGAGCAGTCTGCGAGTGAGAAAGGCAGGCGCCGCTCCCTCTGAGGAACCTTTTGTGCCGAGAACGGTTGCCCATCGGAATCTGTTCCCCCTAGCTCTCGGAACTCCGCCTCTCCAGCCCTCTGCATTGCCGCTCCCTCCTACTCTACCCACAAATTCTTATGATCCTAATACCGCCCCGTCCCCGTGCGTGTCCCCGGTACAATTTAATTACTGTGCCCCATCAATTGCCGCCACTGTGCCCATCGATTGCCACCACTGTGCCCATCGGAACTCCGGCAATGGCGGCAATTAGGGTTAGGGTTAGGGTTATTCCGACAGGCAACCATTCTCGGCACAACAGGTTCCTCAGAGGGAGCGGCGCCTGCCTTTAACCCTAACCCTAACCCACCAATCTGCCATAATTACTCATTATGGCAGATTGGATAGTAGGCATGTGCAAAAGGGAAAATTTCGTTTCGTTTTGTTTCGTTTTAATTCGTTATTTAATTAATTTCAGTAAGTTAGGTTCGTTACATGTGTTAAATTCGTTTTCGGAACTCGTTCGTTTTCGACCGAATTTCGAAAAATCCGGTCGAATTTGAAAATTCTCTCTTCGAATATAATTTCGAAATTCGATCGGAATTCGAAAAAAAAAAAAAAAAAAATATTTCGAATTCCAAATCGAAAACCCGCGGACGAAATTCGATCGGAATTCCAAAAAAAAAAAAAAAAAAAATTTTTTTTTCGAACTCCAAATCGAAAACCCGCGGACGAAATTCGATCGGAATTCGAAAAAAAAAAAATTGAATTCCGATCGAATTTCGTCCGCGGGTTTTCGATTCGGAATCGAAAACGTTTGTTCGGATTCGGTAAATTCATTAATATTGCAATTCGGGAATTCGTATGCATCCGAATGTCCGAATAATGAAAAATTTGTCCGAATTTCGATTCGGAACGAAACGAAATGCACATGCCTATTGGATAGCAGCGTTTGCCCCCGGGAGACAGCCTGTGTACAGGATATATCTATGCCTATGTCTATGTGGTTCGGATGACTTTGACTATTTTCCTCTCTTGTCTGTCCTGAAGAAGCCTCATGGCGAAACACGTAGACGCACAGGGGACATTTATAGGCAACATACATACCTGACATCTTGTATGGTTTTCTTTTTAATGTTGTTTTATGTAACTACTTTGTAATAAAATTATATATGTTTTGCTATTCCTGTCTGTGTTGCCTATAAAGTCCGACCATTGGTTGCTTTCCTTAAGCAATTTGTCTTTATCACATGAATAGAGCCATGACAGGTCCTCTTTATACATGTATAGAGCCATGACGTGATTTTTTTTTTGGGGGGGAGGGGCAGCATTGGTCCCAGGCAGCACAATGTCTTGGGCCGGCACTGCCCCCCCCCCCCCCACTCCTTGTAATAACAGCCGAGTTGGCTGCTTAGCCGTATCGGTTGTTACTACTAGAAAGCCGACCGTCCGCTCTCTAAAAAGTGGTAATCTACATACAAGACACATTTAGAGGGAAGGAGGAGAGTCCCCCAGCAGTGCAGAGTATTTCAGGAGAGTTATAGGAAGGAGCAAACCCCCAATCCTCATGCAGACCCTATGATGCAGTCCTAAGGACGTAACGCGTAGGGTGTAGCTGCAAATGTGAAATCCTCGTGCTGAAAGCGTCCTCGATATTTTAGGAGAGGAAAGTTAGAGGAAGGAACAGATTGTTTCAGGAGTGGAGAGTTATAGAGGAAGGAGCAGAGTCCTCTAGCAGAGTATATCAGGAGAGGAGAGTTATAGAGGAAGGAGCAGAGTCCTCCAGCAGAGCAGAGTTTTTTTTAGGAAAGGAGAGTTATAGAGGAAGGAGCAGAGTCCTCCAGTAGTGCAGAGTATTTCAGGAAAGGAGAGTTATAGAGGAAGGAGCAGAGTCCTCCAGTAGTGCAGAGTATTTCAGGAGAGGAGTGTTATAGAGGAAGGAGCAGAGTCCTCCAGCAGAGCAGAGTATATCAGGAGAGGAGACACATTTAGAGGAAAGGAGGAGAGTCCTCCAGCAGTGCAGAGTATTTAGAGAGAGGGGAGTTATAGAGGAAAGGAGGAGAGTCCCCCAGCAGTGCAGAGTATTTCAGGAGAGTTATAGGAAGGAGCAAACCCCCAATCCTCATGCAGACCCTATGATACAGTCCTAAGGACGTAACGCGTAGGGTGGAGCTGCAAATGTGAGGTCCTCACGCTGAAAGCGTCCTCGATATTTTAGGAGAGGAAAGTTAGATAGAGGAAGGAACAGATTGTTTCAGGAGTAGAGAGTTATAGAGGAAGGAGCAGAGTCCTCCAGCAGTGCAGAGTATTTCGGGAGAGGAGAGTTATAGAGAGAGGAGCAGAGTCCTTCAGCAGTGCAGAGTATTTAGAGAGAGGAGAGCTGTAGAGGAAGGAGCAGAGTCCTCCAGCAGTGCAGAGTATCTCAGGAGAGGAGAGTTGTAGAGGAAGGAGCAGAGTCCTCCAGCAGTGCAGAGTATCTCAGGAGAGGAGAGTTGTAGAGGAAGGAGCAGAGTATCTCAGGAGAGGAGAGTTATAGAGGAAGGAGCAGAGTCCTCCAGCAGAGCAGAGTATTTCAGGAGTGGAGAGTTATAGAGGAAGGAGCAGAGTCCTCCAGCAGTGCAGAGTATTTCAGTAGAGGAGTGTCGTAGGAGGGAGCAGAGTCCTCCAGCAGAGCAGAGTATTTCAGGAGAGGAGTGTCGTTGGAAGGAGCAGAGTCCTCCAGCAGTGCAGAGTATCTCAGGAGAGGAGAGTTATAGAGGAAGGAGCAGAGTCCTCCAGCAGAGCAGAGTATTTCAGGAGAGGAGATTTATAGAGGAAGGAGCAGAGTCCTCCAGCAGTGCAGAGTATTTCAGTAGAGGAGTGTCGTAGGAGGGAGCAGAGTCCTCCAGCAGAGCAGAGTATTTCAGGAGAGGAGTGTCGTTGGAAGGAGCAGAGTCCTCCAGCAGTGCAGAGTATCTCAGGAGAGGAGAGTTATAGAGGAAGGAGCAGAGTCCTCCAGCAGAGCAGAGTATTTCAGGAGAGGAGAGTTATAGAGGAAGGAGCAGAGTCCTCCAGCAGAGCAGAGTATATCAGGAGAGGAGTGTTGTAGGAAGGAGCAGAGTCCTCCAGCAGAGTATTTCAGGAGAGGATAGTTATAGAGGAAGGAGCAGAGTCCTCCAGCAGTGCAGAGTATTTCAGTAGAGGAGTGTCATAGGAGGGAGCAGAGTCCTCCAGCAGAGCAGAGTATTTCAGGAGAGGAGTATCGTTGGAAGGAGCAGAGTCCCCCAGCAGAGTATTTCAGGAGAGGAGAGTTATAGAGGAAGGAGCAGAGTCCTCCAGCAGTGCAGAGTATTTCAGTAGAGGAGTGTCATAGGAGGGAGCAGAGTCCTCCAGCAGAGCAGAGTATTTCAGGAGAGGAGTGTCGTAGGAAGGAGCAGAGTCCTCCAGCAGAGTATTTCAGGAGAGGAGTGCCGTAGGAAGGAGCAGAGTCCTCCAGCAGAGTCTTTCAGGAGTGTCGTAGGAAGGAGCAGAGTCCTCCAGCAGAGCAGAGTATTTTAGGAGAGGAGTGTCGTTGGAAGGAGCAGAGTCCTCCAGCAGAGTATATCAGGAGAGGAGAGTCGTAGGAAGGAGCAGAGTCCTCCAGCAGAGTATATGAGGAGAGGAGTGTCGTAGGAAGGAGCAGAGTCCTCCAGCAGAGTATTTCAGGAGAGGAGAGTTATAGAGGAAGGAGCAGAGTCCTCCAGCAGAGTATATGAGGAGAGGAGTGTCGTAGGAGGGAGCAGAGTCCTCCAGCAGAGTATTTCAGTAGAGGAGTGTCGTAGGAAGGAGCAGAGTCCTCCAGCAGAGTATACCAGGAGAGGAGTGTCGTAGGAGGGAGCAGAGTCCTCCAGCAGAGTATACCAGGAGAGGAGTGTCGTTGTAAGGAGCAGAGTCCTCCAGCAGAGTATATGAGGAGAGGAGTGTCGTAGGAGGGAGCAGAGTCCTCCAGCAGAGTATTTTGTTCCACTCGTACATGTAGCGGTTCCTCCTCCGGTGCCGGCGCTCGGTGATCCCGGTTATGATACTTTGTCACCGCCGAGTGCCCAAGCAGATGTCTGTTTCTTGAGCAATCTGCGGATCTCTGACAAGACATTAACGCTTTGCATGTTAATTACCTTCGCGCGGCTTCTGCCTGAACTCTGCACACTTTCCTGCCAGCCGTCTCCTCGTTATTTATAATTAGCGGGATAATTTAATTAGCTGCGCTTTCCCGGTGCATTCTGGGTCAAGTGACATTTATAAAAATACAAATTTTCCAGCTCGGTGCAAATGTTGTACATCCCGCCGTCTCCGGAACATCGAGAAGGGCGGCCAAACGGAAGCCGAACGCGAACCTTGAACGCGGCGAGGGCAGATAAAGCGTGCCCACCGGGGAAGGGTGGGGGAGGGGGCTGAGGATGTATAATGTACACAGAGCCGGGTCATCAAGGCAATCATTTCATATTCAAATAAATTCATTGAGTCGGCTTTGTAACTACAAATTCAGCACAAGATAAAACCATAATCAAGCCGGCTAAAAACATTGGCTAAAGCAGCTAAAACACGGATAGGCGGCACGGATGGGCACTGATAGGCGGCATGGATGGGCACTGATAGGTGGCACGGATGGGCACTGATAGGCAGCATGGATGGGCACTGATAGGTGGCACGGATGGGCACTGATAGGTGGCACGGATGGACACTGATAGGCAGCATGGATGGGCACTGATAGGTGGCACAGATGGGCACTGATAGGCGGCATGGATGGGCACTGATAGGTGGCATGGATAGGCATGGATGGGCACTGATAGGTGGCATGGATGGGCACTGATAGGTGGCACGGATGGGCATGGATGGGCACTGATAGGTGGCATGGAAGGGCGCTGATAGGTGGCATGGATGGGCACTGATAGTTGGCATGGATGGGCACTGATAGGCGGCATGGATGGGCACTGATAGGCGGCATGGATGGGCACTGATAGGCGGCATGGATGGGCACTGATAGGTGCCACGGACAGGGCTGTCTTAATGAGAGGGCACACCTGGGCACTGCCCAGGGGCCCCAACTGTATGGGGGGCCCCTGCACTTTTCCCAAAGCTGCTGGTCCTTGAGCCCACACTGCCCTGAAATTGGGGGCCCCATAATGGCACTGAGAGTGATAGATGAAAAGGGGAGGCAGTCTGCCTCCTACCTACTTAATTTCTGTTTACCTCAGGGGCCCATGATGCTATTAAGACGGCCCTGGGCACGGATGGGCACTGATAGGTGGCATGGATGGGCACTGATAGGTGACACGGATGGGCATGGATGGGCACTGATAGGTGGCATGGATGGGCACTGATAGGTGACACGGATGGGCATTGATGGGCACTAATAGGCAGCACGGATGGGCACTGATAGGTGGCACGGATGAGCATGGATGGGCACTGATAGGTGACACGGATGAGCATGGATGGGCACTGATAGGTGGCACGGATGAGCATGGATGGGCACTGATAGGTGACACGGATGGGCACTGATAGGTGGCATGGATGGGCACTGATAGGTGACACGGATGGGCACTGATAGGTGGCATGGATGGGCACTGATAGGTGGCATGGATGGGCACTGATAGGTGGCACTGATGTACTGTAATGTGTTGTACTAATGAATGCCAATCAGTGCAAAACAATAATGCCTGCCAATCAGTGATGCTCATTGTGGGCACTGATTGGCATCCATTATTCATTTCTGATTGGCATCCCTGGTGGTCTAGGGTGGCATACCTGTGGTGGGCATCCCTGGTGGTCTGGTGGCATCCCTGGTGGTCCAGTGTGGGCATCCTCGGGGGGGCTGTGCTGATAATCGATCAGCACAAACCCCCCCCCTGCCAGAGGAGCAGCCGATCGGCTCTCCTCTACTCGCGTCTGACAGAGGCGAGTGAGGAAAAGCCGATTACCGGCTTTTCCTGTTTACATCGTGATCAGCCGTGATTGGACACAAACGGGCACGAACGGGCCCGACGCAGTCACTTTACGCCGTTTATGTAAGGGTTTTCCCGGCGTAAAGATAAACATGCCCCCTAGGTGGCGTATCCTATGTTAAGTATGGCCGTCGTTCCCGCTTCGAAATTCTGAAATTTAACGCCGTTTGCGTAACTCGTCCGTGAATAGGGCTGGACGTCAATTACGTTCAGGTCGAAACCAATGACGTCCTTGCGACGTCATTTAGCGCAATGCACGTCGGGAAATTCTAGGGACGGCGCATGCGCATTAGGTTTGGCGCGGGAACGCGCCTGATTTAAATGCTCTCCACCCCCTACCCGGCTGATTTGAATTACGCGGGCTTGCGTCGGGGGGGGATTTACGCTACGCCGCCGCAACTTTACAGGCAAGTGCTTTGTGAATCAAGCACTTGCCCGTAAAACTTGCGGCGGCGTAGCGTAAATGCGATACGTTACGCCGCCGCAGATCTACGTGAATCTGGCCCTAGAAGTCAGCTGACTGGTGAGGATTGTGAAGTAGGAGGGGCTGGAGGAGGAGACCCTATCTCCTGATTTCGGGATAGGTGTCACTGCTACGAGACACCACAAAGTCGGAAACACAGTGGCCCAGATTCAGGTAGATCCGTGCAATATTTGCGTGGGCACAGGGCAACGAGTTTTGCTCTGCGCCCACGCAAATATTTTGAAATGCCCGCGATTCATGGAGCAGTAGCTCCGTAAATTGCGCGGGCGATATGCTAAACAGCCGGGCGTAAGGCTGCCTAATGTAAATGATCCCGCCGGGGGCGGGAATCATTTAAATTAGGCGCGCTCCCGCGCCGAGCGAACAGCGCATGCTCCGTCGGGAAACTTTCCCGACGTGCATTGCGGCAAATGACGTCGCAAGGACGTCATTTGCTTCTAAGTGAACGTGAATGGCGTCCAGCGCCATTCACGAATCACTTACGTAAACGACGTGAAATTTAAATTTCACGAGCGGGAAGCGCAGCTATACTTTAGCATAGGTTGCCCCTGCTATTAGCAGGAGCAACCTTGCGCTAAAGTCGCCGTACGGAAACTCCGTACCTTGCGTGCGCAGGGCCCGCGCAACTTTTGTGAATCGGTGGTAGTATGCAATTTGCATACTATACGCCGATCACAATGGCCGCGCCCCCTAGCGGCCAACGCAAGAATGCAGCCTGGGATGTGAAGGCATAAGGAGGCTTATGTCTGTCAGTCGGTGTAACGAGGTTCCTGAATCAGGAGCACTCGTTACACCGGAGCAAGTAAGCACTTGCGCCGCGCAACCTATGGTTGCGCGGGCGCAAGTGCTTCTTGAATCTGGGCCAATGAGTGACACTACCTGTGATTAGAGTTGCCATTAAAAGGACTCTGGGAGCGCTAAATGTCCGTGGTTTAGGGGCGCAAATTACTTGGCCTGCCTTGGGTGCTGACAACCCACGCTACGAAAATAATTTTACTGTTAGGGGGTCCCCACAACTTTGGAAAATGTATCAAGGGGCCACGGCACTGGAAGGTTGAGAACCACGGACCTAGATGATCCTGGGCGCTCACAGTGTGCGGTGAAATCAGAGGAAGCCATTCCAGTCCAGGGGAGGATCCGGTACCGGAGACCTGTGCAAGACTGGCCGGATTTATTACATTTGTTTGACTTTTATCTGAACTTGATATGTCTTTTTTTCCCCTGACTATAGTATCACGCGGCGCCGAATGGATGAATAGCTCTGTATTAATCGCTAATAATAACGCTGATAATTGAAGTGCGTATTTATGGGTTTGGCCGGTCGTTGCTTTGATGAGACGTATTGGAGCGCGCCTGCGCCGAGGCCTCTCCCGGGAGTCGTACAACAAGCCAAGACCAAATTAAGGCAGGAGATTACTTAGAGGCAATGAGGCTCGGCGCAAGTAGTTATCCCGATTGCCATGTGCTGACGCGGCTGATGTAGCGTGAATCCTACGGGGAGATGATGTCCTCAAAAGAATGACACATGGAGCAAAAACTCTTCCACCGCATTTAAAACCATCTACTTAAGTCTATTTATGCGCGGCGAGAATTTTTTTTTTTTTTTTTAAGATGACAAGATACTCGATTTATTCGCGCGGACTTGATGACTCGCGGGATGGAGAGAAACGAGGTTGATGAACTTACCCTCCTAATGGTTATTAACAAGTTGATTAACTCTCCGCCTCCTATTCTTTCCGGGTAAGGGCGCGCGGCGGCCATTAAACGCGCTCCGAGATCTATCGCCCCATTCTTGTTAAACAGGGTAGATCCTTCGGCGCGGAAGGCTGGCGGCAAACGCCATTTAACTAGGTGGCAAAGACGATAATTCTCTCCCTTTTTTATTATGATTGCAGCAAACACCCACCGGTGTGAACTAATTGCATTAACGTTGGGGGCGCTGAGAGGGAACGGGATATTTTGCAGTCGCGCTCTGAATACGACCGCGCGACGCGAGGCGTGCAGATTGAGTTTAGTGTCGGTGGAGAAGAAGAAGGAAGGAAGAGGAAATTTTAATGAATAATTTTCCCGTATCTCATAAAACTTGTGGAATTATCTTTTATCAGCGAGATGTGCGCAAAAGTCCTTCTATCGCTTCATTGCGTGAAAAAAAATATAGGGCCAGATTCACGAACAATTACGGAGGCGTAACGTATCCCCTTTACGTTACTCCGCCGCAAGTTTTCGTCGTAAGTGCTTGATTCACAAAGCACTTGCGTGTAAACTTGCAGCGGCGTAGCGTAAAGCCGTCCGGCGCAAGCCCGCCTAATTCAAATGGGGGCGTGTACCATTTAAATTAGGCGCGTTCCCGCGCCGAACGTTCTGCGCGTGCTCCGTTAGGAAATTTCCTGCCGTGCTTTGCGCGAAATTACGGCGCCCCGACGTGTTTTTTGAACGGTGACGTGCGTTACGTCCTTTCGTATTCCCGGACGTCTTACGCAAAAAAAAAAAATTGAAATTCGCTGGTCTAAATCTAAGCCATGAAATAGCAGGCTTAAGTTTTTGCGACGGGAAAAACCGACTAGCGACGACGTAAGAGAATGCGACGAATGCGCGTACCTTCGTGGATCGCCATAAACAGCTAATTTGCATACCCGACGTGGAAAACGACGCGATCTCCACCCAGCGTTTGCCGAAGTATTGCATCCTAAGATCCGAAGCCGTACGCCTGTCGGATCGAAGCCAAAAGCCGTTGTATCTTTGTTTGTGAATTACAAATAAAGATACGACGCGGCAAATTTAAAAAGTACGCCGGCGTATCAGTAGATACTCCGGCGTACTTTTTCTGTGAATCTGGCCCATACAGCGCCTTGAAAAAGTATTCATACCCCTTGAAACTTTCCACATTTTGTCATGTTGCAACCAAAAACGTAACCATTTGCTTACTGGGCACATATACCCCCCTTCCTGCCCAGGCGAAATTTCAGCTTCCGGCACTGCGTCGCTTTAACTGACAATTGCGCAGTCGTGCGACATGGCTCCCAAACTAAATTGACGTTCTTTTTTTCCCCACAAATAGAGCTTTCTTTTGGTGGTATTTGATCACCTCTGCGGTTTTTATTTTTTGTGCTATAAACAAAAATAGAGCGACAG
This sequence comes from Rana temporaria, assembly GCF_905171775.1. Classification (NCBI taxonomy): domain Eukaryota; kingdom Metazoa; phylum Chordata; class Amphibia; order Anura; family Ranidae; genus Rana; species Rana temporaria. The sequence continues at coordinate 3,460,448 of NC_053499.1, forward strand.
TTTTGAAAAAAACACAATGGGCCGGATTCAGGTAGCCGGGCGCATTGTTACGGCGGCGTAGCGTATCTACGCTACGCCGCTGTAAATCAGAGAGGCAAGTGCTGTGTTCACAAAGCACTTGCCTCCTAAGTTACGGTGGTGTAGCGTAAATGGGGCCGGCGTAAGCGCGCCTAATTCAAATGAGGATGAGGGGGGCGTGTTTTATGTAAATGGGTGGTGACCCGATGTGATTGACGTTTTTTTACGAACGGCACATGTGCCGTCCGTGTACATATCCCAGTGTGCATTGCTCCAAAGTACGCCGCAAGGACGTATTGGTTTAGACGTGAACGTAAATTACGTCCAGCCCTATTCGCGAACGACTTACGCAAACAACGTAAAAAATTCAAAATTCGACGCGGGAACGACGGCCATACTTAACATAGGATACGCCTCATATAGCAGGGATAACTATACGCCGAAAAAAGCCTTACGCAAACGACGTAAAAAAATGCGCCGGGCGGACGTACGTTCTGAGAATCGGCGTATATAGCTAATTTGCATATTCTACGCGGAAATCAACGGAAGCGCCACCTAGCGGCCAGCGTAAATATACACCTAAGATCCGACGGCGTCCGATCTAGCCCCCATTCCGGCGTATCTTGTTTTGTGCTAATGGCAACGTTTTTTTTTTTGCGCTATAAACAAAAATAGAACGACAATTTTGAAAAAAATGAATATTTTTTACTTTTTGCTATAATAAATATCTCCCAAAAACATATATAAAAAAACAATTTTTTTCCTCAGTTTAGGCCGATACGTATTCTTCTACCTATTTTTCGAAAACAAAATCGTAATAAGCGTTTGATTGGTTTTTCGCAAAATTTATAACGTCTACAAAATAGTTGATAGTTTTATGGCATTTTTATTAAAAAAAATTTTTTTTTTACTAGTAATGGCGGCGATCTGCGATTTTTATTGGTACTGCGACATTATGGCGGACACTTCGGACACTTTTTACACATTTTTGAGACCATTGTTATTTATACAACGATCAGTGCTATAAAAATGCATTGATTACTGTAAAAATGTCACTGGCAGGGAAGGGGTTAACACTAGGGGGCGAGGAAGGGGTTAAGTATGTTCCCTGGGTGTGTTCTAACTGAAGGGGGGGTGGGACTGATTGGGGAAATGACAGATCGCTCTTTATACATTGTATGAACAGACGATCGGTCATTTCTCCCCCTGACAGGACCGGGAGCTGTGGGTTTACACACACAGCTCCCGGTTCTCGCTCTGTAACGAGCGATCACGGGTGCCCGGCGTTGATCGCGCCCGCTGGGCACGCGCGATGGCACCAGAGGAGGCGAGCAGGGGCCTCCTAGTGGCTGAAATGCAAAATGACGTAATATTACGCAAATTTTGCGCAGCGGAGCCGACCTGCCGCCGTAAAACTACGGTGGGCGGTCGGCAAGCGGTTAAAGCTGAAAGTCTGCGGGTGAAGCACATCTTGTTTTTTACATTTCAAATCCATTGTGGTGTATGGCGCCAAAAAGATTAGAATTGCGTCGCTGTCCCAATATTTATGGACCTGACTGTGCACAGGGATGGGGATTTGTCTCATTCAAAGTCCCAAAACTTTTCTTATAACCGTAGAGATGTTTTTTTTTCCATCGCTGCTAAACACGTTCTTGGGGGTCACATGGCACAGATTCAGAAAGTTGGGGCTGTAGTACAGGTGGGTCAGGGGCTCTGTAGTACAGGTAGGTCTGGGGTCAGGGGCTCTGTAGTACAGGTAGGTCTGGGGTCAGGGGCTCTGTAGTACAGGTAGGTCTGGTGTGGGGTCAGGGGCTCTGTAGTACAGGTAGGTCTTTTTTGTAGTCAGGTGTTCTGTAGTACAGGTGGGTCAGGGGATCTGTAGTACAGGTGGGTCAGGGGCTCTGTAGTATAGGTAGGTCTGGTGTGGGGTCAGGGGCTCTGTAGTACAGGTAGATCTGGTGTGGGGTCAGGGGCTCTGTGGTACAGGTAGGTCTTTTTTGTAGTCAGGTGTTCTGTAGTACAGGTGGGTCAGGGGATCTGTAGTACAGGTGGGTCAGGGGCTCTGTAGTACAGGTAGGTCTTTTTTGTAGTCATGTGTTCTGTAGTACAGGTGGGTCAGGGGCTCTGTAGTACAGGTAGGAGTGGTTAGCAGTCAGGTGTTCTGTAGTGCAGGTAGGTCTGGTTTGCAGTCAGGTGTTCTGTAGTACAGGTAGGTCTGGTTTGCAGTCAGGTGTTCTGTAGTACAGGTAGGTCTGGTTTGCAGTCAGGTGTTCTGTAGTACAGGTGGGTCTGGTTTGCAGTCAGGTGTTCTGTAGTACAGGTAGGTATGGTTTGCAGTCAGGTGTTCTGTAGTACAGGTAGGTATGGTATGTGGTCAGGTGCTTTTGTAGTACAGGTAGATTTGGCTTGTAGTCGTGTGCTCTGTAGTACAGGTATGAGGGGTTTGCAGTCAGGTGTTCTGTAATATTAGCAGAACTGGCTTGCAGTCGGGTGATCTGTAGTACAGGTAGGTCTGGCTTGCAGTCGGGTGATGTGTAGTACAGGTAGGTGTGGTTTGTGATAATGACACTGTAGCCCTGACTTGTAGTGGGAGGGGCCAGCACTCAGGTGCTCTGCACAGGTAGGTGTGGTTTGTGGTAATGACACTGAATTGCAGTCAGGTATTCTATAGTGGGAGGGGCCAGCACTCAGGTGCTCTGCACAGGTAGGTGTGTGATGAGCCCCCAGGTGGGTCTAATTAATGCTCTGCAGACATTCCTCGGTTTGCCATCATCCATACCTCAGCACAGTGGTGGGTTTTCTGAGCAGGTAAGTCTTTTTATTCTCTGATATATTCTGTGTGTACAAATATTTTCATGTATTTAGACAGAAATCTTGAATTTTGCTGTTTTTACCTGAGCAAAGCTCCGCCATTCACCCGGACAGGCTGGAAAACATGCCCTGTGTGTGATCTCAGACTGGTCTGTTACTAAATGTATCTGAAGGACGGTTCTAATAAAATGTGGACTAGGGTGTCGGGGTGATGGTAGGAGGAGATGGGGGGTGGTAGGCAGTGGCCGGGTCCTTTAGCTGCATAATGGTCCGGGGCTTAAGTGGTTAACCACTTGACCACCGGGCCAATTTTGGTACTTCTCTCCTTCATGTAAAAATCACAATTTTTATTTATTTTTTGCTAGAAAATTAATCAGAACCCCCCCCAAATTATATATATATATATATATATATATATATATATATATATATATATATATATATAATTTTTTTTTTAGCAGACACCCTAGGGAATAAAATGGTGGTCATTGCAACTTTTTTTCCTCGCATGGAATTTGCGCAATCATTTTTCAAATGCCTTTTTTGGGGAAAAAAAAACTGTTTCATGAATTAAAAAATAACAAAACCGTAAAGTTAGCCCATTTTTTTATTTTTTTTTTTTTTTTTTTTTTTATATAATGTGAAAGATGATGTTTTGCCAAGTAAATAGATACCTAACACGTCACGCTTTAAAATTGCGCACACTCATGGAATGGCGCCAAACTTCGGTACTTAAAAATCTCCATAGGTGACGCTTTAATATTTTTTTACAGGTTACTATTTTCGAGTTACACAGGAGGTCTAGTGCTAGAATTGTTGCTCTCACTCTAACGCACGCGACGATACCTCACATGTGGGGTTTGAACGGCGTTTACATATGTGGGCGGGACCTGCATGCGTGTTCGCTTCTGCGCACAAGATAACGGGGACAGGGGCGGTTTATAAAACATTTTTTTTATTTTACTTAATTATTTTTATTGTTGCACTTTTTTTATTTATGTTTTTATTTATTTTTTTACTTTTTTTTTTTTTTTGGATCACTTTTATTTCTATTACAAGGAATGTAAACATCCCTTGTGATAGGAATCAGTGTGACAGGTCCTCTTTATGGAGAGAGGCGGGGTCAATAAGACCTCACATCTCTCCTCCAGGCTTGCAAGCATGAAATCGGTGGGAAAAAAAATCACCGATCACATGCCGACAGCCACGATTGCGGCTTTGTTTACTTCCGGGTACCGGGCGTGACGTCACAACGTCACGCCCGGCCTCCGACGGTCATAGAGATGATTGGTGACCATCTGGTCACCAGTCATCTCTATGCTTTCCAGCCAGCGCCGACTGTTTCGCTCTCCGGGCCCCCGATGGCGGCGGGAGGGGGGGACGTCCCCTCCCGCTGCCTATAAGAACGATCAAGCAGTGGGATCTGAATGATGCCTGTAGCTGCCCCCATCATTCAGATATCACCGCACAAAGCCGAGGACGTCCTCGGTGGTCAAGAGGATAATGAATAAAAGAAAGAAAAAAAAAAACAGTAAAGTTAGCCCAATTTTATTTTTGTATAATGTGAAAGATTTTACGCCGTGAGAATCGTGATTGCAAAAAAATTGTGATTCTCATTTTGGTCAGAATCGTGCCGCTCTAATTTCTGTCAACCAAAATTTAAGGATTCGTTGTGTAATCGCTACAAAATTACTTGTGTGCCTTGTTTGGGCAAGAATAGATTTTGTCAAATTTTTTTTTTTTTTTTTTTTTTAATGTGTATGGTTTTTATTCCTATATTTTTTTTTTTTTTTATCTTCCATTGACAAACCCGGACTTTTCTCTCCCTACATTCCTCGCGCTATTCGTCTCTCGGTTATCAGTCACCCCGCGTTGCTCCGCAATGATGGCCCTGAAAACCTTCACTCAAGGAGAAATAATTCTGACGTTTCACTTTATTCTATGCCTAATAAAGTGCTTCAAGATGGCAATCATTATCCAAACAATTATCCAACTGGATGGTCGGAACATTATCTGAACTGCTCATCCGCCCCTAATGGGAGCTCCTGGCGGAGAATTGCGACGCGTTGCCTGATCGTGTCACTAATGGACATAATGCCTCGCAATCCCGGCGTAGGGAAGCAAATCGGGATACCATTGTATCTTAAATTCTTTTTTATTTTATTTATTTATTTATTTTTTAATAGCGTTGCGCTTATTATCGGCCGCGAGCTCGGATCGGTTTGGTTAAACATCAGCCGCTGCCCAAAGGCTGATATAAGCGTTTCCCCGCCGATGTGCGTTGCAGATTTTGGGCTAGATTCAGAAAGAATTTACATCGGCGTATCTATTGATACGCCGCGTAAATTCAAAGCTGCGCCGGCGTATCTTCTTTCTGTATTCAGAAAGCAAGATACGCCGAAATTAGGCTAAGATCCGACTGGCGTAAGTCTTACGCCGTCGTATCTTAGTTGCATATTTACGCTGGCCGCTAGGTGGCGCTTCCGTCGATTTACGTAATGCTAATTAGGTAGATAAGCCGAATCAGAAACGTATGTCCGGCCGGCGCATTTTTTTTACGTCGTTTGCGTAAGGCTTTTTCCAGCGTAAAGTTACCCCTGCTATATGATGGGTATCCTATGTTAAGTATGGACGTCATTCCCGCATCAAATTTTGAAAATTTTACGTCATTTGCGTAAGTCGTTCGCGAATAGGGCTGTACGTAAGTTACGTTCACGTCTAAAGCAATGACAATTTGCGGCGTAATTTCGAGAATGCGCACTGGGATTCTTTCACGAACGGCGCATGCGCCGTTTGTAAAAAAACTTCAAATACGTGGGGGTCACACTAAATTTTAGATAAAACACGCCCACATCATCCACATTTGAATTAGGCGGGCTTACGCCAGACTACATACGCTACGCCGCCGTAACTTAGGGCGCAAGTTCTTTATGAATAGGGAACTTGCGCACAAAGTTGCGGCGTAACGTATCGGAGATACGTTACGCCCGCAGAAAATTACGCCGGGCTATCTGAATCTGGCCCTGTGTGTTTTTTATTTTTTGTATAATAATAATAATAATAATATAACTTGCAGCCTACAGACGGAATTTTGTGCTTCATCATTAAAATTCTCTGGATTAACCAACTTTTATTTATTTATTTTTTGAATGGGAAGGTTGCCAGTCAGGTAATGATTTGAATTGTGTGACTTTCTGGAATGAAAAGACTGAATAAGCCGCATTGATTGTGCAATATAACGAGCCGCTGAGCGCTATTATGTCTGGGACAAGATAACGCCGTCTATGGAAACGGATATTAATTACTGGAGGCTCTGCAAACGCGGCTATGAGAGGAGAACCAGAAAGAGGACTGGAAATTCAGTGGGGGGGGGGGGGGTTCTTTTCCTTGCATTGTGTCTCACTAAAATATTACATAATATGGAAATAATCCAATATTTATCCTGTAAGCTCCTGGTGTCCATTCTGCGCTCCACAGACCTGGTCGTCTTGTCTGCTGTGCCCATTATGAGGGGTTCCCACCATCCCTGTGCTGAGTTCCCGGGTCTGTACACCCGCTGTGCCCATTATGAGGGGTTCCCACCATCCCTGTGCTGAGTTCCCGGGTCTGTACACCCGCTGTGCCCATTATGAGGGTTTCCCACCATCCCTGTGCTGAGTTCCCGGGTCTGTACACCCGCTGTGCCCATTATGAGGGGTTCCCACCATCCCTGTGCTGAGTTCCCGGGTCTGTACACCCGCTGTGCCCCATTATGAGGGTTTCCCACCATCCCTGTGCTGAGTTCCCGGGTCTGTACACCCGCTGTGCCCATTATGAGGGGTTCCCACCATTCCTGTGCTGAGTTCCCGGGTCTGTACACCCGCTGTGCCCCATTATGAGGGGTTCCCACCATCCCTGTGCCGAGTTCCCGGGTCTGTACACCCGCTGTGCCCATTATGAGGGGTTCCCACCATCCCTGTGCCGAGTTCCCGGGTCTGTACACCCGCTGTGCCCATTATGAGGGTTCCCACCATCCCTGTACTGAGTTCCCGGGTCTGTACACCCGCTGTGCCCATTATGAGGGGTTCCCACCATCCCTGTGCTGAGTTCCCGGGTCTGTACACCCGCTGTGCCCATTATGAGGGGTTCCCACCATCCCTTTGCTGAGTTCCCAGGTCTGTACACCCGCTGTGCCCATTATGAGGGGTTCCCATCATCCCTGTGCTGAGTTCCCGGGTCTGTACACCCGCTGTGCCCCATTATGAGGGGTTCCCACCATCCCTGTGCTGAGTTCCCGGGTCTGTACACCCGCTGTGCCCATTATGAGGGGTTCCCACCATCCCTGTGCTGAGTTCCTGGGTCTGTAGACCCGCTGTGACCATTATGAGGGGTTCCCACCATCCCTGTGCCGAGTTCCCGGGTCTGTACACCCGCTGTGCCCATTATGAGGGGTTCCCACCATCCCTGTGCTGAGTTCCTGGGTCTGTACACCTGCTGTGCCCCATTATGAGGGGTTCCCACCATCCCTGTGCTGAGTTCCTGGGTCTGTACACCCGCTGTGCCCATTATGAGGGGTTCCCACCATCCCTGTGCCGAGACCCGGGCAGGGGTGTGTTTAGGTTTTGTGCTGCCCTAGGCCTGACTAAACTTCTGCACCCCCTAATTTAAATATGACCCATCCCTTCCTGTCAAGGCCACACCCCTTGCGTTTTAAGACCCACCCTTAACTAATTTGCCTAACCGTGTAGTGCAAGCCGGCGGGGACACTGTCTGTGCTGCCCCCCTGCAAAGTGCTGCCCTAGGCCTGGGCCTTGTTGGCCTAGGCCAGGATACAGCATTGGTCCCGGGTCTGTACACCTGCTGTGCCCATTATGAGGGGTTCCCACTATCCCTGTGCTGAGTTCCCAGGTCTGTACACCCGCTGTGCCCATTATGGGGCCTCTCCTTACGATATGGGGGGGGCCTCTCCTTACGATATGGGGGGGGCCTCTCCTTACGATATGGGGGGGGCCTCTCCTTACGATATGGGGGGGGCCTCTCCTTACGATATGGGGGGGGCCTCTCCTTACGATATGGGGGGGGCCTCTCCTTACGATATGGGGGGCCTCTCCTTACGATATGGGGGGGGCCTCTCTTACATTGCGTGCAAGTTGTGCTCCTTGATAGAAAGTTTTTTGTTCTTCAGTTTTCGTGACTTTGCAGTTCAGGTGACGCCTGCATTATTAAGCTTGTGTTGTCTCTGAAAATCGGTTTTGATGTTGGTGGGGGGGGGGGGTGTATTTTTAATGCATAGTGCAGTACATGCGGAGCGTGTTTCTGGCGGTGTGAAGTATTGACGTGGACAGTAAAAGATGCTCCTTGTTACAGTTAATGAATCCTCTCGGGGATAATGATGGAAGCCGGTCTCTCCGGGTGAAGGTTAACCACTCTTCTACATTAGAAGCTAATGCACAAAGCTTAACGCCGGCTGCAGCAAATGAGGATTGAAATTGTAGTTTTCTTCGTTCTTCCCTCGTGCCCTGCGTCTGAGGACATTGCCGAATGTTTATCACATCACCAGCTGGGGGGGGGGGTGCGGTGGGAAATGCAACACAAATGTGTTATTTAAAGGAAAGACACAAATGACTGGTCATGCAGCAGGACTCATAGGTTGCTAGGTCGCCATCGAATTGGTGGCCAGGTATATACCTTTGGTTGCTAGGATGCCGGTTGCCACCAGCTTCCTAGCATCCAAAAAGCCAGAGTGGGGCTTAATTAATTGCTTTGACTTTAAAGTGATTCTCGGTAATGCTCAGCTTGCTGGTTTCTAGGGCAACAGCAGATGAAAGGGGATGGGGATGCATCATTGGTTGCTAGGATGCCGTTGCCCACCAGCATCCTAGCAACCATAGAGTCCTGAATGGGTCTCAACTGGTTACATTGGCTTCCGACTGATTTACACTCAGATTGTTGGTTGCTAGAATGCTGGCGGCTGAATGGGGCTCGGGATGCATCATTGGTTGCTAGGATGCCGTTGCCCATCAGCATCCTAACAACCACAGAGTCCTGAATGGGGCTCAACTGAGTGTAAATGTAAATCAGTCGGAAGCCAATGTAACCAGTTAAGCCCCATTCAGGACTCTGTGGTTGCTAGGATGCTGATGGGCAACGGCATCCTAGCAACCAATGATGCATCCCGAGCCCCATTCAGCCGCCAGCATTCTAGCAACCAACAATCTGAGTGTAAATCAGTCGGAAGCCAATGTAACCAGAGATTGTTGGTTGCTAGAATGCTGGCGGCTGAATGGGGCTCGGGATGCATCATTGGTTGGTAAGACACCGTTGGCTGCCAGCATCCTAGCAACCACAAAGCCTTGAACAGGGCTCAGTTGGTCACATTGGTTTGCAGTAATACTCAGGACTCTTTGGTTGCTAGGATGCCAGCAGTTGAATGGAGCTGGGAATGGACCATAGGTTGCTAGGACACCATTGGCTGCCAGCATTGCTAGGACACCATTGGCCACAAGCATCAAAAGAACCACAGTGTCCTGACTGGGGCTCAGTTGGTTATCGGTAACACTCAGTGTTTGTTGGTAGGATGCATAATTGGTTTCTAGGGCACTAGTGGCTGTCAGCATCCTAGCAACCACAGATTCCTGAATGGGGCTCAATTGGTTACGTTGGCTTTCAACTAGTTTACATTAACACTCAGAGAATGTTGGTCGCTAGAATGCTGGTGGCTGAATGGGGCTGGGGAATGAATCATGGGTTGCTAAGACGCTGTTGGCTGCCAGCATCCTAGCACCCACAAAGCCTTGAACAGGGCTCAGTTGGTTACATTGCCTTCAAATTGGTTTGCACTAATACTCGGGACTCTTTGGTTGCTAGGATGCCAGAAGTTGAATGGAGCTGGGGATGCGTTATAGGTTGCTAGGACACCATTGGCTGCCAGCATTGCTAGGACACCATTGGCTACCAGCATCCAAGGAACCACAGCGTCCTGACTGGGGCTCAGTTGGCTATCGGTAACACTCAGAGCTTGTTGGTTGCTAGGATGCATTATTGGTTTCTAGGGCACCAGTGGCTGTCGGCATCCTAACAACTAACTCGCCCTGGGCGGGGCTCAGTTGGCTGTATTCAACCAGTCGCTGAATGTGGCTCTGATCTTACACTGGATTATTGGGTTTCAACTCGCAACGAAGAGAAGACCTGTAGATCAATTCTGACTTAGAATTTGTGTTTGTGTATGATGTGTTATTATTCTGCCCCCCCAACCCAGTCCATGTCATAGATTTTGGTTTTCAAGGCCAGTGTGACGGGGCCCAGGGCAAAGCTGCTGAACACTTTGCTGTATAATTTGTGGCTGAAGGTCTGTTGGCCCAATGACAGAGCAGCCCCCGTTGTGACTCCTGAGTCCCATCGCTCCGTGATATCGCTGCGTGCCCCGCCCCCTGTCCTAGCCATTTTTAAGCCTGCCCAACTTCCGAGCCCAGCCTGCAGTTCAAAAGTTGGCGTGCTGCCTTATTTTATTTTTATTTTTTTAGGGCAGCCTCTGCTCCACCTGCAGATACCAGACCAGGAGCGGCCTGTCAACCCCAGCCCACTGGCAAAGTGCCCTATGGCCAGTCTCGAACCTGCCTGACACCCCCCCCCCCCAAATATGTGGCACCAGGGGCATACCGCCCCCCCCCCCCCCGTTGGTACGCCACTGGATGGAGCTCTGTAAACAAGCAGGGGAAGCATAATATCTAGGGTTGTCCCGATACCACTTTTTTAGTACTGAGTACAAGTACCGATACTTTTTTTCAAGTACTCGCCAATACCGATACTTTTTTTTTTTTAAATGTGTCCCCAAATGCAGCCATGTCCCCCCCACATATTGCAGCCATGTCCCCCCCACATATTGCAGCCATGTCCCCCCATACCTAGATGCTGCCGCCGCATGGATTTAACAGCGTGCGGGGAACATCTCAGCTTTCATTTGAATAGCTGTAGTATTCCCTGCTGCGCCGCGTATAGACACTCCCCCTTGCTGGTGATTGGACAGATCCCGAGCAAGGGGGAGTGTCTATATGCGGCGTGGCGGGAAATACTACAGCTATTCAAATGAAAGCTGTGATATTTCCCGCACGCTGTTTAACCCATGCGGCGTTGTTGCGGTATGCGACGGGGTCGGCGGCGGCATTCGTTGCGGCGGGGGGGGGTGGGTGTATTATGCAAGTATTCTATTTAGGTATCGGGGGTATTTGCGGGAGTACAAGTACTCCCGCAAATACTCGGTATCGGTCCCGATACCGATACTGGTATCGGGACAACCCTAATAATATCCATCAAATCTTGCAGTACACACACACACACACACACACACTGGTTAAGAACACTTTTTTTTAACCCTTTGATTGCCCTAGATGTTTAACCCCTTCCCAGCCAGCGTCTTTAGTACAGTGATGGTGCATATTTTTAGCACTGATCACTGTATTGGTGTCACTGGTTCCAACAAAAGTGTCAGATTCTCCACCGTATTGTCGCAGTCCCACTATAAGTCACTGTTCACTGCTATTACTAGTATTTAAAAAAAAAAAGCTGTCTGGTCATGAAGGGGAGTACATTTTCCAGAGGTCAAGTGGCTATCCTGCATGAATCTGTGTTTTGTATATCTGCCCGGAGTTCAGCTTTACATGTTGGGCTCCATATTCCGTGTTTTAATGACTACAACCATTTTTTTGTAGACTGGCCAGCCCAGTAAATTACTGCCTCTTTCCTTTTTTTTGATCCCACATCTTCAGGAGCGCGAGGATCACTTAGAAGAACAGACTTAACCTTCTGACGCTCAGCTGAATTCCCCCAGTCGGAACTCTCCACATTAAAGCTACGATAGGAATGAATGACAGTTCCCCGGGTGATTATTGTACATGTCATGAGCACTGAGAGAACGGCAACATGGGATGTAACCTGACGTTGCATCCCACTCTGAGCTCTGGATTCTCTTTTGGGATTTCACGGGTCTTCCGAGTACATGGAAGTCTGACCGGATCCTCTGTAGGGAGGTTTCGGTGTCAGCAAAAAAAAAAAAAAAACCTGAAGTGAGCGAAGACAGTCTGGGAGATAACGAGGCAGAGCGAAGTTTAAATTCATAAACTGATCTACAGATATTTTTGCATGAGTTGGATATTTTAGCAGAAAACTGGGAGACGATCCCTCTTATCTACAGTACCTTTGCTCAACTGTACTAAGGAAGTATGAAGTCTACTGTGGCCTAAAAGGGATTCATACATATTTATTGAATTTTCTCCGTAGTGTGCGCCGAAGATCCTGTTCTATGATTGAGAACGCCAACTTCCCAGGTGTGCAGCATTTAGGGACCGGTGGCCACAGAGCCTTCCCCAGCATCCAGCAATTACTGTCGCCTCGCTCCCAGTGACACATCCACAGTCGCTAATGGATATAGGAAATTAACTTCTCTGTAACTACATGCTTGCTTTTGTTGCTCAGGGGCATCCTCTCTACATAACCTACTGTAGCGCCCTGCTACTTTTTAGCCGGCGCTGCTTTAAAAAAAATTTTTTTGTTTTTGTTTTTTATAAGTGTATTTTGTGCGTGTACTCGAGAGAGGAGCCGGACTGCAGGAGTTGGGAGTAGGCAGGCCTCCCCCAGAGGCAATCTGCCACCTTTCTCCATGCCCCGGGTGGCAATGGCGGGTGTGTGAGGGGGTCCTCCCACACAGCCCGCCCTACCTGCTCCGCTTTGAAGCCCAACGGGGCAGAGGGACTCCCTATAAGGGAGTGAGAGGATTTGCCCGCTCAACCAGCCCCGTTAGTCCTTCGCCTCTCTTTTTTTTTAAGAGACCGCGTGGTCAAAGTGCGTGCATGTTAACCCAATTTCGAGTGCGTGTAAGTGTGGTGGTTTTTGTGGGAGGGGGGTGGGCGTACTAAGCGCAGACTTGCCTCGCATAGCACACCCACCGGGAGCCGGGCTGAGACCACCAAACTCAATTCACATGTAGCCGAGACCGGGATCCGAACCCCTAGCTGCAGAGGTGAATGGCTTATCAGCGCAGTGCCAATCGCGTTGAGCCACCGCAGCTCCTTTTTAGAGGGTAGTCTGAGAGTTAGTTGACTCAGACTGTATGATTCTTTTGGGCCTCTGTTCCAGCCATGGCTGTACTGTGAGTGACCACTATTGTTGTCTGGGGTGCCGTTACCACCCCAGGCCAAGAGTGGCAGCAGTCAGGTCAATGTGTTTTGGGTGTTCGCCTTTGGCAGCCAATCAGTGGGGGTTGATCGTCCCGCTGTGCATGTTATGGAGGAGTACTTAAGGGACAGACGCCATTGGACTAGGGTGGTCGGTCGCTGGTCTGTCATCCCACCACTCCCCGTGAGTGGCCCTCCAGGCCGGGGGTGCGTGTTCATGTGTTCCTGGCTCCGGGACCACGTTGGTCCGGGGTTGTGTTCTACTAAGTAGGCCCAGTAGTCCAGACTGGGTCCACGTTTGCAGAGTGGTCCTGTGCTGTCCGTCCTGGAGGGAGGAAGAACCAACATCCAGCCTCTCAGTACCCGGTTTTCCTGGTCCCCATGGATGGTCAGGCCTCTCTTGGCACTCCTCAGGCAGACTCTCCACCGGGACAGCTTCCTCCAACAGGACGGACAGCTCAGGACTCAGATTGGGGACCGAGTCATTTACTGGGCCCCAGCGGCAGATCAGATGCTCCGAGCCAACTTGGTCCCGAAACCAGGATCACTGCATAGCATGCCCCCCCCCCCCCCGGCCCAGAAGGCCATTTGCCGGGGTGCTGTGGAATGCCTACCCTGAAGGTGGGTGCCAAGCGGGAAGAAGACCCAAGAAAATGGCATCTGCCCCATAAATACCCCTCCCCCAGCATGCACAGTGAAGAAGCCTCCTCCCGATAGGCTGCCGGGAAGAAGCATCCAAACCCTTGGCTCCGCTGCTGCCACCTGTCAGCCTGGGGTGTGACCAGCACCCCAGAAACGACAGCATGAGCTTATTTAAACAGATTAACCTGGTCAGTCACTTAACTCTCTGACCCCTCTAAATTTACACTAGCACCGCTACTGAAAAGTAACCAGGCGCTACACAGAAAATAAAAAAAGAGCCTTTACAATCACTTTAAGCATTTTAGCACATTCCACAACATCACTTGGAATGTAATTATGCGTGGAAGTGGGTGGGTCACTTTTCCACCGGTCTGTTTTTAATTCACAGCCCTTCAAGTGACAACCAAACGCTGCTCCGAAAAAAGTCACTCGTGAAACGCATAGGCGAGTGGTCCGCTCCTCTGAACTCTTCTTAAACTGGCCATGCGCCGATTGAAATTCGGCCAGTCCAGCATATGCATGATTTTTCTTTTTCCGCCTTTTTAGATTTGAATATCTGCATGAGCAACAGTGACTCTGCTATTGGGAATAAGCAGTCACAATTACTTTGACATCTTGCTATCGGAGACAATCTACTATCCAGGAATCTAATAATATGAGACAATTGCTATTCAGGAGCTTACAATATAATGTTTCTGAACATTTGTTATTCAGTCTTTGGAGAAATGTTTATTTAAATATCTTGCTTTCATGGTGACATTTTGGGGATAAAAGCCTTGTAAAGTACTGAGCACTGTACTCTAAAGTGGTGCTTTTATATTGGAACTGGAGCTTGGAAATATTATCCCGGGGTGGAGGGGGCCCTCTGGTTTCCATGGGGCAAGGGATCTAGGTACCCTGTCCATCTCCAGGTGCTTAAAGGGGATGGAAGGGGGGGGGACAAGCTCCTGAAACAGTGCTGTGATTGTTGCTTGTAGGTCCACAATAGTTTCAGGGAGGCCACAAATGCGGACATTCATGCGGCGGGGCCTATTCTCATAGTCCTCAAGGCGTGTTTGAAGGGTGATATTGTCATCGCGTAGGGCTTCACGCTCATCGCAGTGATTTAGCCATTATAATTTCTAGGTTATCTGCCCGCTGTTCAAGGGCGACTGTGCAGTGTCCTAGTTTTTAGGATTTTCCGCGGTAATATTTCTGTGATGTGGTCTGACATTTGTTTCAGGGCTTTATTGAGAATGCGCTCAAATTGATGAAGCAGGTTAGGTTGAGAGGCTTCTGAGTGGAAGGTTAGGGGGGACAAATCCAAATCTGTGTTTGACTCGCCCTCCGCTGCAGCCGTCTGTTATGTCTGCCTGTGAGGGGTGGGCCGTGCATTTGTCTGTGAGGAGGAAGCTGCGGCCATCTTGATCAAGGCCCATGCTAGTACATCGTGGATCGTTTGCGGTTTTTGCTTTAGAACCGCCGTACACCATCTTGGCCGGTTCTGGCAGCTGTCAGCAGAGGGAGGGATGCAGCGGGTGAGATGAGGGTTGCCAGGTGTTGGATGTAAGTGGCCGTGGGAGTCCATGAGGAGCCAAGCTCTAGTCAGGCATGACCTACTAGGCCAGCTTTGTGCATACACCCCCCCCGCCCTTTCTGTGCCCTTTCTTTGCCCAGTTAAACAACTATCAAAACAAATCTCTTAAATTAGGGTGAACCTCCTCTTCCGAGGGGCCCTACCAGTGGCGGCTGGCCCTCCAAAATTTTTTTTGGGGGGGGGACATCAATTGCAGCCTCACTGTGCCACATCAATTGCAGCCAGTTAGCCCCCCCCCCCCGGCACTTGCCTTTCTCGGGTCAGCCATCCTCCTCCACGCTCCCTCCGAGTCCTCGATGTCTTCTCCCGTCTTCATGTCATCTCTGCTATGATTGGACGCCTGATAGGCATCCAATCAGGTGACCCTGGTGCACCTGATTGGCGTGTCGGGAAAGTGAATCCCTAAGGCTGCATTCACACCTGAGCGTCGGTCATTTTTTTGGGCGTTTTTTTCTGGCGTTTTGTCGCGCGTATTTGCATACAGCGTCGTGCGACGTTTTTGTACTTCGGCGTTTTTTATTTTAGCCTATAGGAAAAATGATCATCTTTTCATCACTTGTTGCTATGTTGGTAGATTTTTTTAATCTTCTGCATGGGCGACAAGTTCTATTTATTAAAGCGACGAAACGCCTGTTGTCGCGCGATACGCTCAATTCGCGCATTTCCCATTACTTTCTATGGGGAAAAAAAACGCTCAAATACGCCCAAACCGCACGATACGCGCGACAAAAAAGGTCCGGGACTTGTTTGAGCTTCGCGCGACAGGAGTTTGGGCGTTCAGGTGTGAACAGTCACCATAGGGAATAATGTTAATTCTCCCCTCTGGCGTTTGTGAGCAGTGCGCTTCAGGCGTAAAAACGCCTAGGTGTGAATGGGGCCTTATACAGCTCTGTGTAAACAGCGAACGTACAGCAGTGCGCCCGCTCCTTACAAATTTGGAACCCTATTGGAGCCTCTTCCAAAACATCCCCACCGCTGTAATTCAGATGGCCGGCGCTCAACAAGGGGCCGGACACCTGAATAGGGGGGGGGGCTATAGCGGTGATCATAGCTAGATTCATGCATTGTGTGAATCTATCTATCATTGATTGACAGGTGCAGGAGAGAGGGGGTGGCGCTCCTGCACCCTCTATGGACGCACCGCCACTGGTCACTGCCTTTTTGTGGTGAGCCGACGAACACAAACCATCAAGCCTTTGATGACCTGTGAAAATTTGTGTCAAATTACTTTGATCTTTTTGAAACCATCTGCTTAGTCTACACAGAGGGGCCTTCAATGTACTCCCATTTTTTTAGGTTTTCATTTTGGACAGGGCCTCCGTTTCTGAAAAAAAACCTCTCTACAATACGTCCTCCTGGCTGCACGCTTTTTTTTCCCTCCCATAATAATCGCCAATTCTGAGAGAGATTTCGTACCATCCAAGCATTCTATGCGAGTCTCCTCTCGGTGTTGTACAAGAAAAGATGCCGCAATGATAGACAGGACTGATAGTTATGTGTCGCAATTTTTATGACGGTTTATTTTTAAACACGGCTCATGTTGTCTCTGCATATTGCTCTTTACATCAAATATGCCGTCTCTGGCCTTACCGAACACTAAATTATGAAAAGATCTAGCAAACGAGGCAGTCGCTATAGAAACACAATTCCCCAGACCGCATCACATGTCTTTCTGCTTTGAAACAAATAAGACGGGGAGCTCCTCGTTGAGAGGAAACAGAAAATTTGACAAAATATCTTAAGCTGCTGTTTTTTTTTACATCCCTCTACGACAAGCTGACCTAGTCACCCCCCCCCCCCCCCCGCGCGCGTTTCGCGTGGTAAACATGACAGAGCTAATGTGTACATCTGACTTGTCATGTCATGGTAGACTAGTGCGGTCCCACTTTCAAGTAACAGTTTACCCCAAATACCCTGAATGATTGATGGGCTCCCCCATCAGATTGCCCACAAGTTCAAATCCAATTGTTCCATATCAGGGGTCAAGTCCTGGGGGAAAAAAGTGTGGGAACTCCCACCCAAGATCCACTCCCCCCACCAAAATAAAAATGATACGCTCATATGCATAATTACTAAACCGCATGGTTTTTTTTTTTTTCAGATCCACTGTACCTTAGTAATCCTTTGTTACTGGCCACTTCCTGTATATGTGCGGGTATTCCGTCACTTCCTCGATGCCGCAATGTCTCCTGGGAGATTGTGTCATTGTTCCCAGGACACAAAGCGGAGGTCTGCTGCGAGTTATCACCGGATTTAGAAAGAACTTTAAGCAACAATGACGAAAGCTCCCAGGAGACATTGCGGCATCAAGCAGGTGAAGGAATACCCGCACACTACCCAATGAATCCATATACAGGAAGCGGCCAGTAACATAAAGGATTACTAAGGTTCGCCTGCCCCTGACAGTGACTTGAGCTGGGCATCGCCACTTAGTGAAGGATCGGCTCGGCTGCTCTAGTCCTGCAAAGGGAATGGAGTTCCTGCTGTGAAAAAAGTGCAGGGACTCCGTTCCCGCAGGACTTGAGCCCTGTTCCATATTCTAGATCAGGGTTCCACGTAATCCAAGGGTTCTTTCAGAGGTTGCTTCGGGGTTGCTTTATCAATGACCAATGTCTGCCTCTCAGGTTCCCGACATTGATCTTTTTCGTTATCTGTAAGGGGGAAATTCTTTCCATTGACCACAAGTGTAAGGAACATTCTTTCTCCACTTGGGTTCCTCCAGAGCAGGGGGTGCCCAACCAGTGGCCTGCGGAGCCCTCCGATGTGGCCCACGACCTCCTGCTCTGGGATGGAATAAAATAGAATAAAATAGAATAAAATACTGTTATTAAAGGTAAGTTTATTACTAAAATCACTGTGTGTGTGTGTGTGTATATATATATATAAATAATCTCTGTTCTGCAGTGGTTACTGGGCTGTGTAACAGAATGGCCCATGATGATACCCAGAGACTTTTGAAGGATGTGGGGTACTCCTGTGCCAGCTTCACTAATGACTCTTGGGTCTAGGGTCATCCTATGTCCAATAGGGGCATAGGATGACTGAGAAATGATATCATGAATTACATGAGATGGGACAATAATGATAATTCATGTATTGCAGGATATCTTGAAACATTACAAGTTGTTAATGCTGACCCCAACAGGTCAATAGGAGAGTATCTCCTTCCATGTGGTACATAGACTGTTGAGGTGCTAATTAAGTCTACCTGGCTGTAGTGATAAAAGTTAGTGGACCCTACGGCTGACTGCTGGGGTTTTTAACTATGGGTGGTTAAGAAAGGCAGGTCCATTGGAGCACCAATACGGATCCCACAGGGAGCTAGAGCATAAGGCCCCTTTCACATGAGCGGACAATTTGCTCTATTTGTGTGGGGGGGGGGGGGGGACAAAAATGTCATATGGGTACAATGTTTTATGTCTGAGTAATTTGTCATTCAAAATGTGAGAGCACCGAAAGCTGAAAATTGGTCTGGTTAGGAAGGGGGTTTAAGTGCCCAGTGGTAAACAGTCTTTTAACCACTTAAGCCCCGGACCAATATGCGGGTTAAGGACCTTGCCCCTTTTTGCGATTCGGCACTGTGTCGCTTTAACTGACAATTGCGCGGTCATGCGACGTGGCTCCCAAACAAAATTGCCGTCTTTTTTTATTTTTTTCATAAATTGAGCTTTCTTTTGGTGGCATTTGATCACCTCTGCGGTTTTTATTTTTTGCGCTATAAACAAAAATAGAGCGTCAATTTTGAAAAAAAAACAATATTTTTTACTTTTTGCTATAATAAATATCCCCAAAAAAGATATAAAAGAGAGATATATATTCCTCAGTTTAGGCCGATACGTATTCTTCTACATATTTTTGGTAAAAAAAACAACGCAATAAGCGTTTAACGACTGGTTTGCGCAAAATTTATAGCGTTTACAAAATAGGGGATAGTTTTATGTTTTGTTTTTATTTTTTGGGGGGGGTTTTTCGTGCCTGCGACATTATGGCGGACACGTCGGACAATTTTGACCCATTTTTGGGACCATTGTCATTTTCACAGCAAAAAGTGCTATAAAAATGCATTTTTTACTGTGAAAATGACCATTGCAGTTTAGGAGTTAAACCACTAGGGGGCGCTGTAGGGGTTAAGTGTGACCTCATAAGTGTTTCAAACTTTAGGGGGGCGGGGCTGGACGTGTGACGTCATTGATCGTCTCTCCCTATATCAGGGAACAGATGATTAATGACTGCCACTGTGAAGAACGGGGAAGGTGTGTACACACACACCTTTCCCCGTTCTTCAGCTCCTGTGACCGTTCGCGGGTGCCGCGGTCACGGAGCTTCGGACCGGGTCGCGTGTGCGTGACCCACGGCTGGGCTCTTAAAGGCAATGTGCCTGTGCCCAGCCATGGTTAATGTAAGGGGTGTGTTTGTGTTTGTGTGTGTGTGTGTGTTTTTTTGGGTGGACCTCCGCTTTAACGATTAGTTATTTAGAATTTTCGGATTTCGATCATAACAAATGACCTGAAAAATGGGGGGGGGGGGGGGGGGAATTATAAATGAAATAAAAAAAAAAAAAAATTTCGGCAGTGCACACGTCTATTACACACACTCTTGGCATTCTGTGCTTCAGGTTGGGTGTGACATTGTCCAATGAGAGGGCTTCTCCAGCACAAGGAAGAGAACCTCCATCATGGTCACACATTGTGCCACAGTTTGCTCTTGTGTCTCTGCCGATCCCTACAATGGGTTAATTCCGTGTAAAGTTCAGTAACTCGATAATCGATCAGTATTGGCTTTACCTTTCCCCTCCTAACATTTCATCCAATTCTTCATCAACCTGACAGTTTTCAGTATATTGATCGAACCTTAGGAAAAAAAAAAAAATCAAAGCATCCGTTTTAATTCTTTTCAACCACTATTAATAGACTTTTTTTTTTTTTTCTGGTTGAGTAAAAATAACGGCATAGGAAATTTTTACAAAAATTCCAATGGGCTTTTAAGTGTGGGTGGTGATGTGAAGGGGCAGAGGACACCACAGTCATGGGGAAGAGGACACTGCTTTAGAGGAGCAGAAGAGGCTATTGTCTGGGGGGGGGGGGGGGGGGGCATAATGGACACAACTGTGGGGAACAGTGATGTAAAGAGGGGCAGAGGTCACTGCTGTGGGTGGAAGGGGGCAGAGGACATTACTTTGGGGGGGCAGAGTGCTCTACAATGGAGGGTGATGTGAAGGGGGGGCAGAGGACACTGCTATGGAGGAGCATAGGACACTTCTGTGTGGAGGGAGGGGCAGAGGATACTATTGTGGGGGCAGTGATGTGTAGGGTGGCAGAGGACACTACTGGGGGGGGAGTGATGTGTGGGGGGGCAGTGATGTGTAGGGGGGCAGTGGACACTACTGGGGGGAAGTGATGTGTAGGGGGGCAGAGGACACTATTGTGGGGGCAGAGGATACTACTGTGGGGGCAGTGTTGTGTAGGGGGGCAGAGGACACTACTGTGGGGGGATGGTGTGAAGAGGGGCAGAGGACACTATTATGGGGGCAGTGATGTGAAGGGGGCAGAGGATACTACTGTGGGGATGGTGTGAAGGGGGGCAGAGGACACTATTATGGGGGCAGTGATGTGAAGGGGACAGAGGATACTACTGTGGGGGCAGTGATGTGTAGGGGGGCAGAGGACACTACTGTGAGGAGCAGTGATGTAAAGAGAGGCAGAGGACACTACTGTGTGGGGGAGGGGGGCAGAGGACATTACTTTGGAGGGGGACAAAGGGCACTAATGTGTGGGAAGGGGCAGGGGACACTACAGTGGGGGAGGCGATGTAAAGGGGCAGAGGTTACTGCTATGGAGGAGCAGAGGACACTTCTGTGTGGAGGGAGGGGCAGAGGATACTACTGTGGGGGCAGTGATGTGTAGGGGGGCAGAGGATACTACTGTGGGGGAAGTGATGTGTAGGGGGGCAGAGGATACTACTGTTGGGGAAGTGATGTGTAGGGTGGCAGAGGACACTACTACTGTTTTTTTGTTTTTTTTAATTAAGGGCATCCCAAACCCCCCCCCCCATGTTTCCAGGTACAGTAGATCTCAATTTCTACTGGGAACCTTCACTGCCTGTCATTGGCTATCATCTGTTTCTCATTATGAATATCCTTAATGCTCTTCACATCAGCTTATGAGGTAAACCAACACCATAGTCATCCTCCGAAAACTTCTATCGTCACGGCAGTTTCGGAGCCAGACCTGCCGCCATGCCGCGGTTTTGTGCAACGGGGAGTTAATAATGTTTTACGCGTTGTTGGCTCCGAGTTATATTGTTCATACAAATTGCCTAATCCATTAAGGTTGACGCCGTGGATTTGCGGTTTTAGACACAGAGATGAAGAATGTTCATTTGTAGGACTGGAGAAGATCAGCGGGTGGAAGGAAGGACTCTTCTGTCGTGGATTTATCATCCGGTTGTGTTTGGTGTTCCGCAAACCTCTGGATATTTGATGCTGAACGTCATGCAAACCGCTAAATACACATATGGGGGAGTTCTACCTGCCAAATGGGTTTGTATTTCTGTCCATCCAGTGCTGGGATTTACACAACTTTGGCACACGGCACAGCCCTGCCTGGCAGGGAGGGGAGTTGCTCTTTCTCTGCTGCAATTACACCTTTACTTGCAGCCCCCCCCCCCCCCCCCCTCACTCTGTGATGGCACAGTGGAAGGAGAAACATATGGATGTGCTCCTCTCTGTCACTCTGCTTTCTACATCTTCCTACATTCCACTTATAGTGCAACATGCCTGACCATCTCCATGTTGTGATTTTTCCACTCGCACTCCATCCCGACTATTTCAAGCAAAAAATAAATAACTAACAAATTTTTCGGTAGTGCACGTTTACTAAACACTCCAATATGCCCCTTCCTCTCCCTTTTCCCTTCCTTCCTTCCTTCCTTCCTTCCTTCCTTGCCCTTCCTTCCTTCCTTCCTTGCCCGCCCTTCCTTCCTTGCCCGCCCTTCCCCTTTCTCTCTTTCCCTTTCCCTTTCTCTCTTTCCCTTTCCCTTTCTCTCTTTCCCTTTCCCTTTCTCTCTTTCCCTTTCCCTTTCTCTCTTTCCCTCTTTCCCTTTCTCTCTTTCCCTTTCCCTTTCTCTCTTTCCCTCTTTCCCTTTCTCTCTTTCCCTCTTTCCCTTTCTCTCTTTCCCTCTTTCCCTTTCTCTCTTTCCCTCTTTCCCTTTCTCTCTTTCCCTCTTTCCCTTTCTCTCTTTCCCTCTTTCCCTTTCTCTCTTTCCCTCTTTCCCTTTCTCTCTTTCCCTCTTTCCCTTTCTCTCTTTCCCTCTTTCCCTCTTTCCCTTTCTCTCTTTCCCTCTTTCCCTTTCTCTCTTTCCCTCTTTCCCTTTCTCTCTTTCCCTCTTTCCCTTTCTCCCTTTCCCTTTCCCTTTCCCTTTCCCTTTCCCTTTCCCTCTTTCCCTTTCCCTTTCCCTCTTTCCCTTTCCCTATTTTCTTACTCTTTTTTTTTTTTTGTTTCTTTGGAATAATCCAGATAAAAAAAAAAAAACAAAGTGATGTCGACAACTGGGTTTTCCTCCATATTTGTCTATGTTATTTGTCTATGTTAACGGCTCTAAGGGATATGTAGGAAATCACTCCATTAATAATCCCTCATAGCTACACATGAGATGTGATAAGCCATTAGACTTTACAGACCTTCCACTACTAAGATATTTAATCTCAGGATTTTCCTAGAGGTCCGAGAAGTCCCTAGTCTCATGGGGCCCCCCTCGAGGTTCTGTAAAAGGTCAAGATTAATGAATATGCCTACTCACTATGGGATCTCACACCGCCAATTCTCCCATTAATAGATGTGTATCTGGAGGGTGGGCCATCCGTCAGTAACCATCCAATTCTCCCGGCCCTGGTAACCTAGTTTCTGTTATTTTTCTCTAACTGCGCTGTAGTCCCCTGGGCAGAAGGTTATAATTCCAGTGTCACCTGGCAGCCGGTGTCAGGTGGAAACTGAATACTGGGGTCAGCCGGCTGCTGGGGGACACCCGCTGGGGGACACTGGAATTGCAACCCTCCGCCCAGAGGTCTACAGTGCCACCGGCAGGTGATCCAGGTCCTGACACAGGTTTTAGCATGTTCATGGGGGGGGGGGGGGGGGGCGATTGGGGAAGGCAAAATATAAGTTTATTAAACATTTCGTTTAGAATTAAGAATTCAGAATTAAGAGGTGCAAATAGAAGTTTTTCTTTCTCTTTTTTTTTTTTTCTTCTTTCTTCTTCTTTCTCCTTCTTTCTCTTTCTCCTTCTTTCTCTTTCTCCTTCTTTCTCTTTCTCCTTCTTTCTCTTTCTCCTTCTTTCTCTTTCTCCTTCTTTCTCTTTCTCCTTCTTTCTCGTTCTTCTTCTTTCTCGTTCTTCTTCTTTCTCGTTCTTCTTCTTTCTCGTTCTTCTTCTTTCTCGTTCTTCTTCTTTCTCGTTCTTCTTCTTTCTCGTTCTTCTTCTTTCTCGTTCTTCTTCTTTCTCGTTCTTCTTCTTTCTCGTTCTTCTTCTTTCTCTTTCTTCTTCTTTCTCGTTCTTCTTCTTTCTCGTTCTTCTTCTTTCTCTTTCTTCTTCTTTCTCTTTCTTCTTCTTTCTCTTTTCTCCTTCTTTCTCTTTTCTCCTTCTTTCTCTTTTCTCCTTCTTTCTCTTTTCTCCTTCTTTCTCTTTTCTCCTTCTTTCTCTTTTCTCCTTCTTTCTCTTTTCTCCTTCTTTCTCTTTTCTCCTTCTTTCTCTTTTCTCCTTCTTTCTCTTTTCTCTTTCTTTCTCTTTTCTCCTTCTTTCTCTTTTCTCCTTCTTTCTCTTTTCTCCTTCTTTCTCTTTTCTCCTTCTTTCTCTTTTCTCCTTCTTTCTCTTTTCTCCTTCTTTCTCTTTTCTCCTTCTTTCTCTTTTCTCCTTCTTTCTCTTTTCTCCTTCTTTCTCTTTTCTCTTTCTTTCTCTTTTCTCTTTCTTTCTCTTTTCTCCTTCTTTCTCTTTTCTCCTTCTTTCTTTTTCTTTTTTGAAAACCCCCAATGGATAATTTTTCCACACATGTACTTACAGCTTCCCTGTAACCATTGTCTTGCGCATGTCCAGGTAACCTTCTCACCATTACCTTTATCTAAAATCCACATGATTTCTAGACATCCATGGCAATTACTTCATTGCCTTCATTTTTCTTCATTTTTTATTTTTTTTTCTAATGTAAATTTAATTTAACAGAATAGGTCACAACCTACCCTATCTGTTTCCTTAATGAACTTATTCTTTATGGCACCATTGGGGGTTCTGGTATAATTAAATCTTGGTTTACGCCATGATTATAGCAGGAAGCCAACGCGGCGGGTCCGCTCATTAATTCCTATTCTTCGTCTCTCACACACGTTCTATTTAAAGTTACTTTCCAGATACTGTACTTGACGCATTCGAACTTATTGGTGGGAAAAGACTTTCAATTAAGGTGAATTGAAGAGAAGTGGATAAAAAAGAATTAAGGGCCAGATTCAGATACAATTGCGTTGCTCCACGGCAGCGTAACGTATCTGATTTACGTTACACCGCCGCAGGTTTACAGCGTAAGTGCCTGATTCTCAAAACTCTTACCTGTAAACTTGCGGCGGTGTAACGTAAATGCGCTCGGCGCAAGCCCGCCCCATTCAAATGGGGCGGGCACCATTTAAATTAGGCGCGTTCCCGCGCTGAACATACTGCGCATGCTCCGTCAGGTAAATTACCCGACGTGCATTGCGCTAAATGACGTCGCACGGACGTCATTTGTTTAGACGTTAATGTAAATGGCGTCCAGCGCCACGACTTACGCAAACGACGTTTTTTTTAAATTTCGACGCGGGAACGACGGCCATACTTAACATGGCTTAGAACAACTAGGGCTCAGCCCTAATTTTACGCGGAGTAACTCGACGGAAACGAAAAGTAAAGTTAGATCGACGGGCAGCGCGGACGTTCGGGAATCGTCGTAACTAGTCATTTGCATATTCTACGCCGACCGCAATGGCCTCGCCACCTAGCGGCCGGCCTAGAATTGCATCCTTAAGATCCGACAGTGTAATTCAATTACACCTGTCGGATCTTAGGGCTAGCTATGCGTAACCTGATTCTATGAATCAGTCGCATAGTTACGCCGTCGTATCAGGAGATACGCCGTTGTATCTCTTCTGTGAATCTGGCCCTAAGAATCTGAATAGTCAAGGAATTGTTAGTGCCCATAAGGGCCGCATTGTCTTTGCTATGAGACTAACTTGTACTTTTGTGTTATTGGGACGTCTACCTAGAGTTTGTTTTTTGAGGTGACTATTTGATTTATTTTTTCCATATTCCCGTTTCACTGAATGGTTTGTAATTGTGTGTGTAGTGCTCGCCCCTGAAGGAGCCGCTGGGTTTAGTTGGTTCTTTTTCCACAATTGTGCAAAGGCAGCCATTCAATAATAACTTCGGCTCCAACGTACATTCTAGGGCAGTCATTCTCAACCAGGGTTCTGTGGAAATCTGAGGGTTCCTCCAGAGGTGGCTAAAGGGTTCCTTGAGCTGAGGTTACCTGATCTTCCATCCGATGGTGACTTTTGTAGGTTTCAGAGCCAACGCCACTTGACATGACTGCAGGGGTGTCATTCTGGCAACTCTTTTTACCACTTCAGCCCCGGAGGATTTGACTGCCCAATGACCGGGTCACTTTTTGGCGTATTTTTTTTTCCCCACAAATAGAACTTTCTTTTGGTGGTATTTGATCACTTCCTGCGGTTTTTATGTTTTGCGCTATAAACAAAAATAGAGCAACAATTTTGAAAAAAATTCTATTTATTTTTTTATTTTTATTTTTTTACTTTTTGCTATAATCTATAAATGTTTTTCCTCAGTTTAGGCCAATACGTATTCTTCCTCTACATATTTTTGGTAAAAAAATCGCAATAAGCGTTTGATTAGTTTTGCGCAAAAGTTATAGTGTCTACAAAATGGGGATATATATATATATATATATATATATATATATATATATATATATATATATATATATATATATATATATATATATATATATATATATATATATATATATATATATATATATATATATATATATATATATATATATATATATATATATATATATATATATATTTTATTAAAATTTGTTAGTAAATTATTAATGAAATACCCGAACAAAAAATAAATAATAATGTATGTATTTTGTGTTTGGTTGATTTTTTTTTTTTTTTTTTTTTTTTTTTGTGGTTGTTGGGTTGATGTTGTGGTTGGTTGTTGGGTTGTGGTTTGTTGGTTTTTATTTTATGTTTTTAAGGTTAGGGGTTTGTTTATTATTTGATATTCATTATTTATTTTTTTTTGTGTATTTTACATTTTTATTTTATATAGTAGTAGTATCCTCACAAAATAATAATACCCCCCTAAACCTAACTTTAACTTTGTGAAGACACAGGTCCCCGACATTGACTTTTTTGAAAAAGAAAATTGGTAGCTTGAGAAGCACGTAATAGGAAGGAGCGTGATAAGGTCCTGGCATCCCAAAAATCAGGAGCAGAGGACGTGTCTGTACCCAGTCTGGGGTACTACAGCAGGATGAGTTTTCTGGAAGACCAGACTGAACCAAGGCCATCACTTTCCAGCCTTCCTTCCACCCTTCCCTCAACCCCAGCTTCCAACCAACCTGGGTCTTCCACCGAGGAAGAAATGGAAGAGCTTAGCTGGAGCCAGGTATAGTCTTGTTCAACATATTTATTGTCCTAAAATTATTGATGTTAACTAGATGTTCTTATTGATAACTAATGATTAACAACTTCCATACTTCTATTCTGGCACTCCTCTCCTACGTGCAAAAAATCTTTCTTTTTTGCTAGAAAATTACCCAGAACCCCCAAACATTATATATTGTGTTTTTTTTTTTTTGCAGACACCCTAGGGAATAAAATGACGGTCATTGCAACTTTTTATCTTGCAGTATTTGCACAATAATTTTTTAAACGCCTTTTTTTGGGGGGGGGGGGGAACGGTTTCATGAATTAAAAAATAACAAAACGGTAAAGTTAGCTTAATTTTTTTGGCATAATGTGAAAGATTGTTACACCGAGTAAATGGATACCTAACATGTCACGCTTTAAAATTGCGCACACTCATGGAATGGCGCCAAACTTCAGCACTTAATCTCCATAGACAACGCTTACTTTTTTTTTTTTTTACAGTTTAGAGTTAGAGGAGATCTAGCGATAGAATTGTAGCTCGCACTCTTTTTTTTTTTGGTCTTCTTTCTTCTTTCTTTTTTCCCCTATTACAAGGAATGTAAACATCCCTAGGAATAGTATGACAGGTCCTCTTTATGGAGAGATGCGATCAGGGATGGACTGGCCATTGGGACTACAAGGAGTTTCCCGGTGGGCTGATGGTTCAGTGGGCTGGCTTCAGTGACAGTGGACCGCCGCCCCCCACTGCTCCTCTGTCTCTCCCTTCCCGCAACGCTCACCTCTTCTCCCTCCCCGCAGCGCTCATCTGGGGGGAACAAAGAAGCAGGGGGAGGAGCAGGGGGGACGACAGAGGAGCATGGGGGGAGGGGACAGACAGCAGACTCAACAGCTATGGCCTGGCAGTTTCTCACTTCTGCCTAATCCTGTCCCATAAGGGGGGGCACCAAACGTATTCTTTGCCCCGGGTGAAAGAACGTCTAGCTTCCCCACTGGTACCGCCTATAAGAGTACCAGCCATTCTACTCTAATAAAGTAAAACGGCTAGTGAAGGGGAGAGGGGGCTTGGGTGGCCGGGGGGTGCGGGAGTTGTCCGGCCGCCGTGGGAGAGACCTGTCAAAGTGGGCCAGTCTGAATGAAGTCCAGGGCCAAATTTCTGTCCCAGTCCAGCCCTGGATGCGATCACCGATCTCTAATGCCAACAGCCGCCATTGCGGCTTTGTTTACTTCCGGGTACCCAGCGTGACGTCATAGCGTTGCGCCCGGGCTTCCGACGGTCATAGAGATGACTGGTGACCATATGGTCACCAGAATTCTCTGCTTCCCATCCGGCGCCGGCCAATCGTTTCTCCGGGTCCCCGATGGCACGGGAGAGCCCGGAGAAGCACCGGATGGTGGGAAGGGGGGGCGTTGCCTCCCGTCACCTATAAGAACGATCAAGCGGCGGAACTGCCGCTATGATCATTCTTATGGTGCGCAGAATCGCCGGCTGAAAATGGTGATATGTGAATGATGCCTGTAGCTGCACCCATCATTCAGATATCCCCGTTGAATGTCCAGGAGGTCATACGACCTCCTTGGGCGGGAAGTGGTTAAACAAAAAGTGTTTGACATATTAATAGACAGAAGTGGCCAAAATCGATTGGGACAAGAATGAAAACTGCTGGGGTCAGAATGAGCGTCTTTTCTATTTATTAACATTCAATTTGCAACAGTAATGAGCTGAAAATTTGTGTGTGATGGATGAACCAAAAACTAAAATTCTGTCCCTTTTTTATACGCAGGAAGACCTCGGCCAGGAGGAGGGTCTGGAAAGTGGCAGGCAGGAGGAGGCTGGGCCCAGTGGCAGCCAGCAGGTGCCCAGGCCCAGTGGCAACCAGCAGGTGCCCAGGCCCAGGGGCAGCACCCGGTCACAGGTGCCTCCCCTCCTCATTAGGTCCATAAGGCCCAGGAAGGCGAGTCATGTGGCGGCGGAATCCCTGAGGCTCCTTGGGGAGGCAAGGGTGTTCCTCAGAGCACGTCCTGGCCCTGAAGAGGCCTATGGCTGCTATCTAGACAGAGAATTGCAGCAATTGGAGGAGGGCCAACTCCTCATCTGTGTGAGACTTATTTTTAAGATAATTCAGATGGCGTTGAGGGGCCAGCTGACTGAGAACACCCACATATGTCAGCTCGCCCATCGTTCTCCTCCTCCTCCTGCCACAAGTCCACCTCCAGAGCCACAGCCTCCAAGGAAGCGTGCAGGGAAGCTTAGCAGGAACGCTGCAGGGAAGCGTGCAAGGAAGACAAAGTGATGGCCTGGCTTCAGTCTGGTCTGACAGAAGACGCAGGCTGTTGTTGTACCAAAGACTGGGGACATGAATGTCATCTGCTGCTGTTCCCGATCTCTCCGAGTCCAGGACCAGATTGCGCTCCTTTTTTTTATTTGGACTTCTCAGGCTACCAATTTTCTTTTCCACAGAGTTGATGTCTGTCCTGTGGTCCAAAGGCTCCAGCAGTTTCTCCAGCGTTGCCTTCCTCCTTTTTTTATTTTGTTACCCAGAATAAATGGATATTTAGTTTTTCTTATGAAAATACTTGCCTATGTGTTTTTCTTCAAAGAGGACAGTTTGTTTGTGAGTAGGCAGGTACATTTCAAAAATACAATGTCAAATTTAACAAGAGACCACAGCCTCCTTAAGGTTAAAAAATACAAGATAATAATGTTGTTGTAACTTGACACACACAAAAAAAATAATGATGGAGATCACTAGAAAATTACATAAAAAAAAAAAAAAAACCAGGAGATCTTGAGTAAAATAAATAAAAAAAATGTAAACATTATTATGGAAATCTGGCTTAAAATAAATAAATTAAGATCACTAGAAAATTAATAAAAAAAAATCTTGAGTAAAATAAAAAAAAGTAAAAAAGATGACTATGAAAAAATTATTGTAAACATTATGGAGCTCTGGCTTTAAAAATAAAAAAATTATTCATGAGATCACGAGAAATAAAGAAATAAGGGCCAGATTCACAGCGGAGATACGACGGAGTATCTCAGATACGCCGTCGTATCTCTCAGAGTATCTATGCGGCTGGTTCATAGAATCAGTTACGCATAGATAGGCAGAAGATCCGACAGGTGTAATTGTTTTACACTGTCGGATCTTAGGATGCAATACCGCGGCCGCCGCTGGGGGAAGTTTGCGTCGTAAACCAGCGTCGGGTATGCAAATTAGCAGTTACGGCGATACAAAGGTTTTTCCCGTCGTAACGTCGTCGCAAGTTTTAGATTCCCGTCGCAAAGATAGGGCTGCTATTAACATGGTGTAAAATTACTCCACCATGTTAAAGTATGCCCGTCTTTCCCGCGTCGCTTTTGAATTTTTTTTGTTTTCCCGACGTAAGTACGTTACGCACGTCGCGATTCTCAACACGTCGGCGCGTCGTAATTTCGCGCAAAGCACGTCGGGAAACTTGTGACCGGAGCATGCGCAGTACGTCCGGCGCGGGAGCGCGCCTAATTTAAATGGTACCCTCCCCATTTGAATTGGGCCGCCTTGCGCCGGACGTGTTTACGATACACCGCCGCAAGTTTCCAGGTAAGTGCTTTGTGGATCGGGCACTTAGACTGAAAACTTGCGGCGGTGTAACGTAAACGGGTTACGTTGCGCTGCGCCGCCGGTACGTGAATCTGGCCCTAAGTTTGTCAGAACTCTGTGAATATCGGCAGCAAAACAACCTCATTATTAATTATAAAGAAGAAAAGGATGTGGTGCATTAACCACTTGGCGCCCAGAGGCCATCATATGACGTCCTTGGCTTTGTATTGGGATATCTGTATGATGGGTGGAGCTACAGTCATCATTCACATATCCGCATTTTCAGCTGGCGATTCCCTTCACCATAAGAATGATCATAGTGGCTGTTCCGTCGCTTGATCGTTCCGCCGCTGTGATCTGGGAGATCATAGAACAGATCGCCAGGCCCTGGATGCTGATCATAGAGATTTCCGGCAGACCAGATGGTCGCCGGAGTCTCTATGATCGTCGGAGGCCGGGCGCGATGTTATGACGTCACACCCGGCCTCCGCATTAAAAAAAAACGGCGCCGGAAGCGGTGATCTATTTTTATTCATTTATTTTAGGCTTCCCAGCCTAGTGGTGAGATGTGGGGTCTTATTGACCCCCATATCTTACAGTAAAGAGGACCTGTCATATTCCTATTACAAGGGATGTTTACAATTTTTTTTTTTTATATATATAAAGTGTCAAAAGAAAAAAAATGTAAGTAAAATTAAAGTGCCCCTGTCCCCGTGTGCTCGCAGAAGCGAATGAGTGAGTGAGAAACTTATATAGCGCAACACATGCGAACTGAATCGCCTCTGGGCGTACGCAAGTCCCGCCCACATATGAAAAGTGTGTTCAAACCACACATGTGAGGTATCGCTGCGATCGTCGGAGCGAGAGCAATAATTCTAGCCCTAGACATCCTCTGTAACTCAAAACATGCTACCTGTAGATTTTTTTTTTTTTAAAACGTCGCCTATGGAGATTTTTAAGGGTAAAAGTTTTACGCCATTCCACGAGCGGGCAGCAATTTTTAAGCGTGACATGTTGGGTATCAATTTACTCGGCGTAACATCATCTTTCACTCTATATATCTATATATCATTCATATATATATATATATATATATATATATATATATATATATATATATATATATATATATATATATATATATATATATATATATATATATATATATATATATATATATATATATATATATATATATATATATATATATATATATATATATATATATATATATATATATATATATATATATATATATAAACTTTACTGTTGTCTTATTTTTTTAATAAAAAAAAAAAGGGAATTTATTCCAAAAAAAGTGCGCTTGTAAGACCGCTGCGCAAATACGGTGTGACAGAAATTATTGCAATGACCGCCATTTTATTTTCTAGGGTGTTAGAAACAAATGTATAATGTTTGGGGGTTCTAAGTAATTTTCTAGCAAAAAAAATTGTTTTTTAACTTGTAAACGCCGAGTCTGAAAAACAGGCGCGGTCCTTAAGTGGTTAGCGGCTTCTATGGCGCTTGGATGTCGGGATACAACCTCTGAAGGTGTCTCCTCCCCCTCGCGGTCACACACAATGGCAGGTTGTACTTGGAGGCGGACATCGTTGTGTACATCGGAGAAAATGACGGCTCTTTTGTTTTATTCATCATAGGAGATGTAATTCTCCTCCGTCGCTCCTTTTTGTTTCTTTATTCTCTTCTATCGCTGCAATAAAAGGTCATTTGCATCTTCTACTCAACAGACTCTTATTAAAGCGCATATTGTGTAGAGCGCGGATTTAATTACGCTCTGTTTAACCTTTCGGTGTATTCTCCGACGATGAGAGCCTTTGATGGATTTTCTTGTAATGGAAGGAACTTTTTTTTTTTTTTTTTTTTTGTTAGACGATTTCAATTAAAAAGTTAACGGCTGGCGTTTTGTAAAGCCGGGGTGGGCAATCGACTCGTATCCACGGGGCAAAGCTGGGATCTGTGGAAAGGACACTTGGACCTGGGTCTTCGCTGGAAAAATTTCAGGGAGGCCAACCGCTTGATCTGCTTTTTATTTAATTTTTTTTCCTGCCCAGGCCAATTTTTAGCTTTCAGCGCTGTTGCACTTTGAATGACAATTGCGCGGTCGTGTAACACTGTACCCAAATGACATTTTTAAGCATTTGTTTTGCAACAAATAGAACTTTCTTTTGGTGGTATTTTAATTGCCCCTGGGGTTTTTTTATTTATTGCTAAACCAATAAAAAAAAAATTGAGGGGGAAAAAAAGCCCCTTTTTGCAAATAAGTAATTTTTTCTTCTTCGTTGATGTACGCTGATGAGGCTGCATAGACGGGCATGAATATATTGCACTGATAGACTGCACCAATGGACACTGATGGGGGTGCACTGATGAGGCTGCACGGATGGGGCTACCCTGATGGACACTGACAAGGCTGCATTGGTGGGGCAGCCCTGATGGACACAGATGGGGCTGCATTGGTGGAAACTGGTGGGGCTGCATTGGTGGGCACTGATGAGGCTTCACTGTTGGGGAAGCCCTGATATATACCACTCCCCCTCTGTGTCTGCCTGCACTCCCCAGGAAAGTGGGGGGGCTGGACATTTTAAGTCCAGCAGCCTCAGATACATCTGGATGAGAGGTACTGACTGCCAAGGGGTGAGTGAGCTCACCATCCATCCCTGTCTGTGACTGAAGTCTCCCCCTTCTCTCCTGCTTCTGAGTGAGTACAATAAGGTAAATCGGGGTTCTCAGAATACCCCTTACATCAGAGTTTCCCTTTACACCAGAAGCCACAGTGTTCCCCCCCCCCCCCCTTACATCAGAGTCCTCTCCGTACACCCAAGTTCTCAGTGCTCCCCTTTAAAAAAGGGTTACAAGAGTATCCCTTTATGTAAGAGTCCCCAGAGCTCTCCCTTACAGTCTTACTGTGAAAGGGGGAACTCTGCGGACTCTTGTGAAAGGGGGAACTCTGCGGACTCTTGTGAAAGGGGGAACTCTGCGGACTCTTGTGAAAGGGGGAACTCTTTGGACTCTTGTGAAAGGGGGAACTCTGCGGACTGGGCTGTGAAAGGGGCAACTCTGCAGATTTGGATGTGAAAGGGGGACTTTTATGATTAACTTCATACGATTTAGAAATGTTATTTAATTGCATAATATATGAATAGTTTATACTATTAAAAAAAATTGCTGTGCGCCGCTGCAGTGTCCGGGTTTGACTTGAAGAAAACCCTAGTGACAACGCTCATTGTACGGTCTGTGTGGGCGCAACGTTGTCACCCTAGGACAGGACATATATTAAGGCTCTCCTAATCTTTCAGTAATAAAGTTGGGTGGTCTTCAGTCTTTGTTTTTAATGCCTACTGGACGCTATGAGGTGGTCCATCTTGGTAAATAAAACGTGTGCAAAAAAATCTCTCGTGCTTGTTCAAGGTAATGAAAACTTGATCGCAAAGGTGCAATCAACAAGTGATAAGGTTGGCACTCTTACCAGAAACGACGGGCACACATACTGTACAGCACGTGGGTCAAACAGGTATTCATGAGGATATACCTCAACGGGATCCGTCACAAGGAGATCGATGTTTAGAGAGCAGGCCCCATCCGATATTGATGTAAGAGGTTCCACCATCAAGACACACGTGGACCACATCAGATGTTCCAGTAATCCATGGTGGTGTGCATAAAAGACATAACCTCAGTACCCACTTCTTCAGCGGGCAGTCTTGAAGATAAAAGTGGTCTCTGCGGCGGACTTGCCACAGGATCACTTTTATCCGTGGCGGGAGAGAGAGCCAACCTCCTCACTCGAAGACTCCTGTGAAAACTTTTGCCAGACTGCACCTTCAACCACACGTTGGATCCCTAAGCCCAATATGCATGAAAGCTGGGACCAATCCCTGTGCCCCGCCTGCGTGAATGCTGGGACCATTCCCTGATTCCCACCTGAATGAAAGCTGGGACCAATCCCTGTGCCCCGCCTGCGTGAATGCTGGGACCATTCCCCGATTCCCACCTGCATGAAAGCTGGGACCAATCCCTGAGCTCCGCCTGCGTGAATGTTGGGACCATTCCCCGATTCCCACCTGCATGAAAGCTGGGACCAATCCCTGAGCTCCGCCTGCGTGAATGCTGGGACCATTCCCCGATTTCCCACCTGCATGGAAGCTGGGACTAATCCCTGAGCCCTGCCTGCATGAAAGCTGGGACTAATCCCTAAGCCTCACCTGCATGAATGCTGGGACCAATCCCTAAGCCCTGCTTGCATGAAAGCTGGGACCAATCCCTGAGCCCCACCTGCAT